>NW_026729422.1:20000-42500 GCF_030272615.1 Cryptomeria japonica | reverse complement strand
GCTAGACGGAAGAGGCTTCAGGGCCACCTCGGAATGGTCCAAGCATCGGACGCGCTTGGGGCGACTGCCAGTGCCAACCCCTTATCCCGCGATGCGTCCGATACACAGATGGTTCCAAGGCGGCCGAGGAGCCTCACCGCATAGCAATCGGGGGTGCGAGGCGAGGGATGGGGCGGGAAGGCCCCAACGGCTAGACGGAAGAGGCTTCAGGGCCGCCTAGGAATGGTCCAAGCATCGGACACGCTTGGGGCGACTACCAGTGACAGCCCCCTATCCCGCGATGCGTCCGATACGAAGATGGTTCCAAGGCGGCCGAGGAGCCTCACCGCATAGCAATCGGGGTGCGAGGTGGGGGATGCGGCGAGATGGCCCCAACGGCTAGACGGAAGAGGCCACAGGGCCGCGTCGGAATAGTCCAAGCATCGGACGCGCTTGGGGCGACTACCAGTGACAACCCCTTATCCCGCGATGCGTCCGATACGAAGATAGTTCCAAGGCGGCCGAGGAGCCTCACCGCATAGCAATCGGGGTGCGAGGTGGGGGATGCGGCGAGATGGCCCCAACGGCTAGACGGAAGAGGCTGCAGGGCCGCCTCGGAATAGTCCAAGCATCGGACGCGCTTGGGGCCACTACCAGTGACAACCCCTTATCCCGCGATGCGTCCGATACGAAGATAGTTCCAAGGCGGCCGAAGAGCCTCACCGCATAGCAATCGGGGTGCGAGGTGGGGGATGCGGCGAGATGGCCCCAACGGCTAGACGGAAGAGGCCACAGGGCCGCCTCGGAATAGTCCAAGCATCGGACGCGCTTGGGGCGACTACCAGTGACAACCCCTTATCCCGCGATGCGTCCGATACGAAGATAGTTCCCAGGCGGCCGAGGAGCCTCACCGCATAGCAATCGGGGTGCGAGGCGAGGGATGCGGCGAGATGGCCCCAAAGGCTAGACGGAAGAGGCTGCAGGGCTGCCTCGGAATAGTCCAAGCATCGGACGCGCTTGGGGCGACTACCACTGCCAACCCCTTATCCCGCGATGCGTCCGATACACAGATAGTTCCGAGGCGGCCGAGGAGGTGGGGGATGCAGCGAGATGGCCCCAACGGCTAGACGGAAGAGGCTGCAGGGCCGCCTCGGAATAGTCCAAGCATCGGACGCGCTTGGGGCGACTACCAGTGACAACCCCTTATCCCGCGATGCGTCCGATACACAGATAGTTCCGAGGCGGCCAAGGAGCCTCACCGCATAGCAATCGTGGTGCGAGGTGGGGGATGCGGCGAGATGGCCCCAACGGCTAGACGGAAGAGGCTGCAGGGCCGCCTCGGAATGGTCCAAGCATCGGATGCGCTTGGGGCGACTACCACTGCCAACCCCTTATCCCGCGATGCGTCCGATACACAGATAGTTCCAAGGCGGCCGAGGAGCCTCACAGCATAGCAATCAGGGTGCGAGGCGAGGGATGCGGCGAGAAAGCCCCAACGGCTAGAGGGAAGAGGCTTCAGGTCCGCCTCGGAATGGTCCAAGCATCGGACGCGCTTGGGGCGACTACCAGTGACAACCCCTTATCCCGCGACGCGTCCGATACACAGATAGTTCCAAGGCGGCCGAGGAGCCTCACCGCATAGCAATCGGGGTGCGAGGCGAGGGATGCGGCGAGAAGGACCCAACGGCTACACGGAAGAGGCTTCGGGGCCGCCTCGGAATGGTCCAAGCATCGGACGCGCTTGGGGCGACTACCAGTGACAACCCCTTATCCCGCGACGCGTCCGATACACAGATAGTTCCAAGGCGGCCGAGGAGCCTCACCGCATAGCAATCGGGGTGCGAGGCGAGGGATGCGGCGAGAAGGACCCAACGGCTAGACGGAAGAGGCTTCGGGGCCGCCTCGGAATGGTCCAAGCATCGGACGCGCTTGGGGCGACTACCAGTGACAACCCCTTATCCCGCGACGCGTCCGATACACAGATAGTTCCAAGGCGGCCGAGGAGCCTCACCGCATAGCAATCGGGGTGCGAGGCGAGGGATGCGGCGAGAAGGACCCAACGGCTAGACGGAAGAGGCTTCGGGTCCGCCTCGGAATGGTCCAAGCATCGGACGCGCTTGGGGCGACTACCAGTGACAACCCCTTATCCCGCGACGCGTCCGATACACAGATAGTTCCAAGGCGGCCGAGGAGCCTCACCGCATAGCAATCGGGGTGCGAGGCGAGGGATGCGGCGAGAAGGACCCAACGGCTAGACGGAAGAGGCTTCGGGTCCGCCTCGGAATGGTCCAAGCATCGGACGCGCTTGGGGCGACTACCAGTGACAACCCCTTATCCCGCGACGCGTCCGATACACAGATAGTTCCAAGGCGGCCGAGGAGCCTCACCGCATAGCAATCGGGGTGCGAGGCGAGGGATGCGGCGAGAAGGACCCAACGGCTAGACGGAAGAGGCTTCGGGTCCGCCTCGGAATGGTCCAAGCATCGGACGCGCTTGGGGCGACTACCAGTGACAACCCCTTATCCCGCGACGCGTCCGATACACAGATAGTTCCGAGGCGGCCGAGGAGCCTCACCGCATAGCAATCGGGGTGCGAGGCGAAGGATGCGGCGAGAAGGACCCAACGGCTAGACGGAAGAGGCTTCGGGTCCGCCTCGGAATGGTCCAAGCATCGGACGCGCTTGGGGCGACTACCAGTGACAACCCCTTATCCCGCGACGCGTCCGATACACAGATAGTTCCAAGGCGGCCGAGGAGCCTCACCGCATAGCAATCGGGGTGCGAGGCGAGGGATGCGGCGAGAAGGACCCAACGGCTAGACGGAAGAGGCTTCAGGGCCGCCTCGGAATGGTCCAAGCATCGAACGCGCTTGGGGCGACTACCAGTGACAACCCCTTATCCCGCGACGCGTCCGATACACAGATAGTTCCGAGGCGGCCGAGGAGCCTCACCGCATAGCAATCGGGGTGCGAGGCGAGGGATGCGGCGAGAAGGACCCAACGGCTAGACGGAAGAGGCTTCAGGGCCGCCTCGGAATGGTCCAAGCATCGGACGCGCTTGGGGCGACTACCAGTGACAACCCCTTATCCCGCGACGCGTCCGATACACAGATAGTTCCGAGGCGGCCGAGGAGCCTCACCGCATAGCAATCGGGGTGCGAGGCGAGGGATGCGGCGAGAAGGACCCAACGGCTAGACGGAAGAGGCTTCAGGGCCGCCTCGGAATGGTCCAAGCATCGGACGCGCTTGGGGCGACTACCAATGACAACCCCTTATCCCGCGACGCGTCCGATACACAGATAGTTCCGAGGCGGCCGAGGAGCCTCACCGCATAGCAATCGGGGTGCGAGGCGAGGGATGCGGCGAGAAGGACCCAACGGCTAGACGGAAGAGGCTTCAGGGCCGCCTCGGAATGGTCCAAGCATCGGACGCGCTTGGGGCGACTACCAGTGACAACCCCTTATCCCGCGACGCGTCCGATACACAGATAGTTCCGAGGCGGCCGAGGAGCCTCACCGCATAGCAATCGGGGTGCGAGGCGAGGGATGCGGCGAGAAGGACCCAACGGCTAGACGGAAGAGGCTTCAGGGCCGCCTCGGAATGGTCCAAGCATCGGACGCGCTTGGGGCGACTACCGTTGCCAACCCCTTATCCCGCGATGCGTCTGATACACAGATAGTTCCGAGGCGGCCGAGGAGCCTCACCGCATAGCAATCGGGTTGCGAGGCAGATTATTGGGAAGGGAACCCCCTGGGATGCGGCTCAAGCAGTGCCCAAAGGGACTGGAATGCGGAATCACATCGAGAGACCCAAATGCTATACGAGGGCTCAAATCGAATTATCGATTTGGCCACGACATGGACGCATCGGAACGACTACCTTTGCCGAACCACTCGCAATTGCATCCATACCGAAACCAATAGACATTTCCGTTAGAGCCCTCGCATAGCATTCGGGAATCTCGCATGCCCCTCTAAATCGACCAATGCTGGCGCTCAATGAAAATCCGAGCGCTACCACCGTTCGAGCGCCAGCATTGGTCGAGTTAGAGGGGCACGGGGGAGAATGCTCCAGTCAACACCTCCCCTATATAAGTTATTTGTCCGATTCTCGCACAACCGTAGTCTGCCTCGTCGAATCAAACAACGGTCCCAGATTCCGACTTCCGTTCCGTAGAGACCCAAAAGCTAGATGGAGGCTCGCAAGAAAGAGAGTCGGCGCATAGCAATCGGGTTTCTCGAACGTTTAGGGACCGAGCTCACTTGCGGATAGGGCAAAATCCGCCAAGCAACCCAAAAGCTAGACGGGGGCTCGAATCGAATCGCCTAGGCGGCCACAACAACGACGTGTTGGATCGACTACCAGTGCCAAACCATTCAGCAAGACTAGTCTGTGTCGAGGCCGGATAGAGATTCTCAGAGAGCGCCCGCATAGCATTTAGGAGACCTGCCGCGTCCCTCACACTCGACAAATGGTGGTGCACGTTTATAAATCCGAGCGATCCCAACCCTTTCAAGCACCAACATCGGTCGAGATAGAGGGGCACGGAGGGGGCTGCGTGAGACAACACAGTCCCCTATATAAGTTATTTGTCCGATTCTCACACATCCGAAGAATGGTCATCAAATCGGACAACAGCCCAAACTTCCGACTTCCGTCCCAGAAAGCCCAAGAGCTATCTAAAACGTTCATGGCCGGAACTCGATCGCGGCTATACCAGTCCGCCAAGCAACCCAAAAGCTAGACTGGAGCTCTAGTCGAATCACCTCTGTGGCCATTGCAAGGACGTGTTGGAGCGACTACCATTGCCGAACCATTCCGCAGGTCGAGTCCATACCAAGGCCGCATAGAGATTCACGATGAGCTCCTGCATAGCAATCAGGAGACTTGCCGTGTCCATCACAATCGATAAATCCTGGTGCAAGATTTTTGCATCCGAGCGCTCCAACCAGTCGAGCACCAGCATCAATCGACATAAACGGGCACGGGGGGAGGATGCTCGAGAACACTACCTCCCCTATATAAGTTATTTGTCCGATTCTCAAGCAGCCGAAGTCTGGTCATCGAATCGGGTCAAAGACCACAACTTCCGACTTTACCCACAATGCAAGTCATCGAATCGAACATCGGCCCCCGAGTCGGACTCCATGCGTATGTCAGGTCATCGGACCCAAATTCCGCCTTCCTGCGCATGGCGGGCCATCAATATCAACTCGGTCATCGGACCCAAACTCCGCCTTTTTGCGTATGGCACGCCTTCAAATCGGTCATCGGACCCAAATTCCGCCTTCCTGTGCATGGCGGGCCATCAACATCAACTCGGTCATCGGACCCAAATTCCGCCTTTCTGCGCATGGCACGCCATCAACTCGGTCATCGGACCCAAATTCCGCCTTCCTGCGCATGGCAGGTCATCGGACACAAATTCAGACCTCGCCAATATGCCTACGTATCGAATCGGTCATCGGACCCAACTTCCGACTTCATCCATACTGTAGGGTCTTTGAGGTTGGCGCGGTGCGCTCAACCCAGGGAGTCGACCCATCGAAGCATACACCTCCCCTATATAAGCTATTTGTCCGATTCCCACACCTGTGTAGTTTGCACCTCTGACCAGGACATCGACCCCAACTTCCGAACTCGACTGCAACGACGGCACCAGCGCCTTGGTGCGCACCTTGCGACGCACAGTCCCAACATTCGCCTTCCTGCACATGGCAGGTCATCGGACCCAAATTCCGACCTCGCGAGTATGCCTACATATCGAATCGGTCATCGGACCCAACTTCCGACTTCATCCATACCGTAGGGTCTTTGAGGTTGGCGCGGTGCGCTCAACCCGGGGAGTCGACCCAACGAAGCATACACCTCCCCTATATAAGCTATTTGTCCGATTCCCACACCTGTGTAGTTTGCACCTCCGATCAAGACATCGACCCCAACTTCCGAACTCGCCTCCAACGACCGAACCAGCGCCTTGGTGCGCACCTTGCAACGCACAGTGCCAACATTCGCCTTCCTGCACGTGGCAGGTCATCGGACCCAAATTCCGACCTCGCGAGTATGCCTACATATCGAATCGGTCATCGGACCCAACTTCCGACTTCATCCATACCGTAGGGTCTTTGAGGTTGGCGCGGTGCGCTCAACCCGGGGAGTCGACCCAACGAAGCATACACCTCCCCTATATAAGCTATTTGTCCGATTCCCACACCTGTGTAGCTTGCACCTCCGATCAGGACATCGACCCCAACTTCCGAACTCGACTAAAAAGACCGCACCAGCGCCTTGGTGTGCACCTTGCAACGCACAGTGTCAACATTCGCCTTCCTGCACATGGCAGGTCATCGGACCCAAATTCCGACCTCATGAGCATACCTACTAATCGAATCGGTCATCGGACCCAACTTCCGACTTCATCCATACCGTAGGGTCTTTGAGGTTGGCGCGGTGCGCTCAACCTGGGGAGTCGACCCATCGAAGCATACACCTCCCCTATATAAGCTATTTGTCCGATTCCGACACCTGTGTAGTTTGCACCTCCGCTCAGGACATCGACCCCAACTTCCGAACTCGCCTGCAACGACCGAACCAGCGCCTTGGTGCGCACCAAAAGTGCGCACTTTTGGAGGGCACTTTTCTGCGCTCCAAAGGTGCGCACTTTTGGAGGGCACTTTTTGGAGGGCACTTTTCTGCGCTCCAAAGGTGCGCACTTTTGGAGGGCACTTTTTGGAGGGCACTTTTCTGCGCTCCAAAGGTGCGCACTTTTGGAGGGCACTTTTTGGAGGGCACTTTTCTGCGCTCCAAAGGTGCGCACTTTTGGAGGGCACTTTTTGGAGGGCACTTTTCTGCGCTCCAAAGGTGCGCACTTTTGGAGGGCACTTTTTGGAGGGCACTTTTCTGCGCTCCAAAGGTGCGCACTTTTGGAGGGCACTTTTTGGAGGGCACTTTTCTGCGCTCCAAAGGTGCGCACTTTTGGAGGGCACTTTTTGGAGGGCACTTTTCTGCGCTCCAAAGGTGCGCACTTTTGGAGGGCACTTTTTGGAGGGCACTTTTCTGCGCTCCAAAGGTGCGCACTTTTGGAGGGCACTTTTTGGAGGGCACTTTTCTGCGCTCCAAAGGTGCGCACTTTTGGAGGGCACTTTTTGGAGGGCACTTTTCTGCGCTCCAAAGGTGCGCACTTTTGGAGGGCACTTTTGTGCACTCCAAAGGTGCGCACTTTTGGAGGGCACTTTTCCTGTGCTCCAAAGGTGCACACCTAGGTGAGCACCTTCGACCACACCTTGTAGCACACCAAACTCTGACTTTCGACTTCATCCGCAATGCAGGGTCTTTGAGGTTGGCGCAATGCGCACAACCAGGGGAGTCGACCCATCAAACCCAACACCTCCCCTATATAAGCTATTTGTCTGATTCTCATACATGCGTAGCCTGCAGGAGCAATTAGGACATCGACCCCAACTTTCGGCTTCTAAACGAAAACAAGGTCTTTGAGGTTGGTGTAATGCGAACAACTAGGGGAGTCAACCCATCAAACCCAACACCTCCCCTATATAAGCTATTTGTCTGATTCTCATACATGTGTAGTCTACAGGAGCAATTAGGACATCGACCCCAACTTTTGACTTCTTAACGAAAACAAGGTCTTTGAGGTTGACGTAATGCGCACAACCAGGGGAGTCGACCCATCAAACCCAACACCTCCCCTATATAAGCTATTTGTCCGATTCTCATACATGTGTAGCCTGCAGGAGCCATTAGGACATTGACCCCAACTTTTGACTTCTTAACGAAAACAAGGTCTTTGAGGTTGGCGTAATGCGCACAACCAAGGGAGTTGACCCATCAAACCCAACACCTCCCCTATATAAGCTATTTGTCTGATTCTCATACATGTGTAGCCTGCAACAACGATTAGGACATCCACCCCAACTTCTGAATTCGTCTGCGTTGACCGCACCAAAGGTGCACGCCTTGGTGCTCACCAAAATCCGACTTCCGACTTCTTCTGCTATGCGGGGTCTTTGAGGTTGGCGCAGTGCGCACAACCAGGGGAGTCAACCCACCGAATGCAACACCTCCCCTATATAAGCTATTTGTCTGATTCTCATACATGCGTAGACTGCAGCAATGATTAGGACATCCACCCCAACTTTTGACTTCTTAAACAAGACAGGGTCTTTGAAGTTGGTGCAGTGCACACAACCAGGGGAGTCGACCCATCAAACGCAACACCTCCCCTATATAAAGCTATTTGTCCGATTCTCATACGTGTAGTCTGCAGCAGCGATTAGGACATCGACCCCAACTTCCGAATTCGTTTGCATTGACCGCACCAAAGGTGCACGCCTTGGTGTGCACCCTGGAGTGCACTTTGGTGCTCACCTCGGTGCACACTTTGGTGTGCACCTCGGTGTGCACCAAAGGTGCGCACCTTGGAGCGCACCAAAGGTGTACACTTTGGAGCGCACCACATAGGGTCTTTGAGAGGTTGGCGCAGTGCGCACACCAAGGTGGGTGTTGAGGTGCGTGCCGAGGTGGGTGGGTGCTAGGGTGCGCTCCATGGTGGGTGCCAGGGTGGGTGCGTGCTAGGGTGGATTCCAAAGAGGGTCATAGGGTGGGTGCCAAGGTGGGTTGGTGATATAGTGGGTTCAAAGGTGGGTACTAGGGTGGGTTCCAAGGTGGGTCACAAGTTGGGTGCCAGGATGCGTGGGTGTTAGGTTGGGTGCCAAGGTGGGCTCCTGCGTGGGTGGGTGCTAGGGTGGGTTTCAAGGTGGACGCGAGGGCGGGTGCCAAGGTGGGTAACAAGTTGGGTGTTAGGATGGGTGAGTGCTAGAGTGGGTGCCAAGGTGGGTGGGTGCCAAGGTGGGTGGGTGCTAAGGTGGATGCCAAGGTGGTTCACAGGGTGGGTGGGTTCTAGGGTGAGTTCCAAGGTGGGTCACAGGTTCAGTGCTAGGGTGGGTGTCAAGGCGGGTGTCGAGGTGCCTGGGTGCTAGGGTGTGGATGCCAATGTGGGTCATAGGGTGGGTACTAGGGTGGGCTGCAATGTGGGTGCCAAGGTGGGTAACATGCTCGGTGGGTTCTAAATTGGGTGCCAGGGTGGGTGTGCACCCACCTTGCCCGAGGTGGGTGCCAAGGTGCCAGTGTGGGTGGGTGCTAAGGTGGATGCCAAGGTGGGTGAGAAGGTGGGTGATAGGTTGAGTGGTAGGATGGGTGGGTGCCAAGATGGGTCACAGGGTGGGTGCAAGGGTGGGTAGGTGCTAGGGTTGGTGTCAGGGTGGGTGGGTGCTAGGTTGGGTTCCAAGGTGGGTGCGAGGGTGAGTGTCAAGGTGGGTCACAGGTTAGGTGCTAGGATGGGTGAGTGCTAGGGTGCAAAGGTGCCAGGGTGGGTGCTAGGATGGGTCGATGCTAGGGTGAGTGGCAAGGTGGGTCCACAAGTGTCAAGGTGGGTGCCGAGGTGGGTGCCAAGTCGGCGACTGCTATGGTGGATGCCAAGGTGGGTCACGGGGTGGGTGCCAAGTTGCTAGGTTGGGTTCCAAGGTGGGTGCCAACGTGGGTGCTAGGGTGCGTGGGTTAAAGGGTGTGTCACAACGTGGGTGCCAGGATGGGTGCGCACCCACACTGGCCAAGACGGGTGCGGGTGCAAGGTTGGGTTCCAAGCCCGGTCACAGGCTGGGTGCTAGGATGGGTGGGTGCCAAGGTGGGCACCAGGGTGGGTGCACCCACCCTGGCCAAGGTGGGTCACGGGGTGGGTCCTAGGGTGGGTAACGGGGTGGGTACTAAGGTGCGTGCCAAGGTGGGTCATAGGGTGGGTGCCAAGGTGGGCACCAGGGTGGGTGTGCACCAACCCTAGCCAGGGTAGGTCACGGGGTGGTTGTCGGGGTGGGCGTCAAGGAGCCAAGGTGGGTGGCAAGTAGCCAAGTTGCGTGCCAAGGTGGGTGTCGGGGTGGGTGCCAAGGATCCAAGGTGGGTGCCAAGGAACCAAGGTGGGTGTCTGGGTGGGTGCCGAGGTGGGAGCCAGGGTGGGTCCCAAGGTGAGTGCAAAGGTGGGTGCCAGGGTCAAGGTGAGTGCCAATGTGGGTTCCAAGGTGCCAGGGTCAGGGTGAGTGCCAATGTGGGTTCAAAGGTGCTAAGTTGGGTGCGAGGTTGGGTGCGAGGGTGGGTGGGTGCCAAGGTGTGCTAGGTGGAAGCCCGGGTGGGTCGGCATCCCATGGGTGTCGAGTTGGGTGCCTGATGGGTGCTTCTTGTCAAGTTTTAGTCGTCGGGACTCATTTCGAGCCTTAGAGGTCGTTTCTTGTCCGGTTGCCCTGTCTTCGACCTGGGAACCCAATTTTGGTCCTCGGGTCCCATTTTTTTTTGTCTCGCATCCCACTTTTGGCCTGTGGCCTTTTCGGGGTCGATTCTCGTTTTGGGCATCAGAGCATGTTTCTTCTCCTAAAACCCAATATTTGTTTATTAAGTCTCGGAACACATTTTTGTTCTCGTGGACCCATCATGGGTCTTGGAACGCATTTGTGGTCCTTGGGTCCCATTTTGCATCCCGAAACTTGTGTTTTGGTGCTTGATCCCTATTTTGGGTGCCCACCTTGCACCAAGTGCGCACCCGGGGCAAACCGAGCGCCTTGGTGCACCGGGGCAAGATCGAGCGTGCACCCGAGGCGCCCCGAACATGCACCAAGGTGCACTCGGCCCACATGTGAGCGCAGGTCGTTGCGCCCGAGGTGGTGTGTGGGCACCGCGTTGCAGACGGGACACTGCACGCACACGACGCCCCCTCCAGGTGCACGCACGTAGGCCGGGCCGGGTGCACACCCGACGCCCTAGCAAGGTGCGCGCACCCGGGCAGGGCTCACACTTGGCGAACGGGGCGCACTTCGCGAGGGAGGGTGTGCACCTCGACGGGGGTGGGTGGCCGGGGTGGATTCGCACGTGGGTCGCGGTTTGCTAAGTACACACTGCGACAAGCTCATAACGGGTGCGATCATACCAGCATTAGTGCACCGGATCCCATCAGAACTCCGCAGTTAAGCGCGCTTGGGCCGGAGTAGTACTGGGATGGGTGACCTCCCGGGAAGTCCCGGTGTTGCACCCTTTTTTAGTTTTTCGCCGGGCGTCGCAATGCTATTTGAATAAACCTTTTGCCCGTTTGCGTTCTCGTCGGGGCCGGGCCGGGCCGGGGTGCGCTGCCCGCACTACCGCGCGCGCGGGGGCGACACCGAGCGCGCACCCGAGGCGCCCCGAGCACACAGGCCACGGTGCAACCCGGGCGTTGTGCGCGCACCCCGGTGCGCCCGAGGTGCTGCGCGCGCACCCAGGTGAAATCGGTGTGCACCTCGGCCAGTGCGCGCTCGGTCGAGTCGCGCACGTTGGCCAAGGTGCACGGTGATGTTTCTTACTCTAAGGTTCCGCACCAGACGCCCGGGACAGGTGAGCGAAGCTGGGCGGGGCCGGGTGCGCGGCCGGGGCAGGTGCACGCAGCTGGAGAGAGCTTTGGAGCACACTTCGGAGCGCACCAATGATGCGCTCCATTCAAAAGTTTCCTGAAAAGGCAAAAAAAGTTGAGATTATAGAATTTCCCACTTGAGAGATTGTAAAAAAAAAAAATTTAAAATGAAGGAAACGCGGGTGCCAAGGTGTGCGCAGCCCAGCCAAGGTGTGCGCACCAAGGCGCCCACCCTGGCGAAGGTGCACGCAAGGTGCGCACCCGAGGCAAACCGGACAATTAACCCAACTTTCGACTTCGCGCGCACCTTGGAGCGCACTTCGGAGCGCTCCTTGGTGCGCACCAATCTTGGGCACCTCGGAGTGCACCATGGCGCCCACCAAGGTGCGCACCCGGGGCAAACCGAGCTCCGACTTCGTGCGCACCTTGGAGCGCACGAAAGGTGCGCACCATGGCGCCCACCAAGGTGCGCAGCCCAGCCAAGGCGTGCGCATCAAGGTGCGCACCCTGGCGAAGGTGCGCACCCGGGGCAAACCGAGCTCCGACTTCGTGCGCACCTTGGAGCGCACAAAAGGTGCGCAACCCAGCCAAGGTGTGCGCACCCCGGTCAAACCGAGCTCCGAATCGTGCGCACCAGAGGTGCACGCCATCGTGCGCACCTTGGAGCACACTTCGGAGCCCTCCTTGGTGCGCGCCGATGTTGCGCACCTCGGAGCGCACCCGGGGAAAACAATGCAATTAACCCGACTTTCGACTTCGTGGGCACCTCGGAGCGCTCTCGGGTTCGCACCTCGGAGCACACCGAGGTGCGCACCTTTGATGCGCTGCCTTCACCAATTTCCAGAAAAGGCAAGAAAACATTGAGAAGGTGTGCGCACCGAGGTGCCCACCCTGGCGAAGGTGCACGCGAGGTGCGCACCCGGGGCAAACCGGGCTCCGACTTCGTGCACGCCGCACCTTGGAGCACACTTCGGAGCGCTCCTTGGTGCGCACCAGGGCGCGCAACCCAGCCGAGGTGCCCACCCCGGCGAAGGTGCACGCGAGGTGCGCACCCGGGGCAAACCGGGCTCCGACTTCGTGCACGCCATGGTGCCCACCGCGGCGAAGGTGCACGCGAGGTGCGCACCCGGGGCAAACCGGGCTCCGACTTCGTGCACGCCGCACCTTGGAGCACACTTCGGAGCGCTCCTTGGTGCGCACCATGGTGCCCACCAGGGCGCGCAACCCCGCCGAAGGTGCACGCGAGGTGCGCACCCGGGGCAAACCGGGCTCCGACTTCGTGCACGCCGCACCTTGGAGCACACTTCGGAGCGCTCCTTGGTGCGCACCATGGTGCCCACCAGGGCGCGCAACCCCGCCGAAGGTGCACGCGAGGTGCGCACCCGGGGCAAACCGGGCTCCGACTTCGTGCACGCCATGGTGCGCACCGCGGCGAAGGTGCGCACCCGGGGCAAACCGGGCTCCGACTTCGTGCACGCCGCACCTTGGAGCACACTTCGGAGCGCTCCTTGGTGCGCACCAGGGCGCGCAACCCAGCCGAGGTGCCCACCCCGGCGAAGGTGCACGCGAGGTGCGTACCCGGGGCAAACCGGGCTCCGACTTCGTGCACGCCGCACCTTGGAGCACACTTCGGAGCGCTCCTTGGTGCGCACCATGGTGCCCACCAGGCCGCGCAACCCAGCCAAGGTGTGCGCACCAAGGTGCACGCGAGGTGCGCACCCGGGGCAAACCGGGGTCCGACTTCGTGCACGCCGCACCTTGGAGCACACATCGGGGCGCTCCCGGGTTCGCACCGGCGTTGCGCACCGTGGTGGGCACCTCGGAGCACACCAAGGTGGGCAGCGAGGTGCGCACCTTTGATGCGATGCCTTCACTAATTTCCATAAAAGGCAAAAAAAAAACGAGATTTTAAAATTTCCGTTTTGAAAGATAGTGAGAAAAAGGGAATGCTGGTGCCATCTTGAGCCCGCCCTGGTGCGCAGCCCAGCCAAGGTGTGCGCACCAAGGTGCCCACCCTGGCGAAGGTGCGCGCCCGGGCAATTAATCCAACTTCCAACTTCGCGCGCGCCAGGGTGGGAGCGCACCCAACAACCGGGCCTGGGAAGAGCCAATGCGAGAAACCCCACCAAACGCTCTGACAAAAAAAGAGGGGGCGCTCCAGTAACCCCGCTTCGGAGCGCACCCTGGGCAAACCCAGCCAAGGTGCCCACCCCGGCCAAGGTGCAGGCGAGGTGCGCACCCGGGGCAAACCGGGCTCCGACAACGTGCACGCCGCACCTTGGAGCACACTTCGTAGCGCTCCCGGGTGCGCACCTCAGAGCACACCAAGGTGGGCAGCGAGGTGCGCACCTTTGATGCGCTGCCTTCACTAATTTCCAGAAAAGGCAAAAAAAAAAGGAGATTTTAAAATTTTCGTTTTGAAAGATAGTGAAAAAAACGGAACGCGCGTGCCATCTTGAGCCCGCCCTGGTGCGCAGCCCAGGTAAGGTGCCCACCCTGGCAAAGGTGCGCACCCGGGCAATTAACCCTACTTCCGACTTCGTGCGCGCCAGGGTGGCAACCGGGCCTCGGAAGAGCCAATGCGAGAAACCCCACCAAACGCTCCGACAAAAAAAGAGGCGGCGCTCCAATAACCCCGCTTCGGAGCGCAGCCGGGGCAAACCCAGCCAAGGTGCCCACCCCGACGAAGGTGCACGCGAGGTGCGCACCCGGGGCAAACCGGGCTCCGACAACGTGCACGCAGCACCTTGGAGCACACTTCGAAGCACTCCCGGGTGCCCACCGGCGTTGCGCACCGTGGTGGGCAGCGAGGTGCGCACCTTTGATGCGCTGCCTTCACTAATTTCCAGAAAAAGGCAAAAAAAAATGAGATTTTAAAATTTCCGTTTTGAAAGATAGTGAAAAAAAAGGAACGCGGGTGCCATCTTGAGCCCGCCCTGGTGCGCAGCCCAGGCAAGGCATGCGCACCAAGGTGCCCACCCGAGGTGCACACCCGGGGCAAACCGGGCTCCGACTTCGTGCAGGCCGCACCTTGGAGCACACTTCGGAGCGCTCCTTGGTGCGCACCATGGTGCCCACCAGGGCGCGCAACCCAGCCAAGGTCTGCACACCAAGGTGCCCACCCCGGCGAAGGTGCACGCGAGGTGCGCACCCGGGGCAAACCGGGCTCCGACTTCGTGCACGCCATGGTGCCCACCGCGGCGAAGGTGCACGCGAGGTGCGCACCCGGGGCAAACCGGGCTCCGACTTCGTGCACGCCGCACCTTGGAGCACACTTCGGAGCGCTCCTTGGTGCGCACCATGGTGCCCACCAGGGCGCGCAACCCAGCCAAGGTGTGCGCACCAAGGTGCACGCGAGGTGCGCACCCGGGGCAAACCGGGGTCCGACTTCGTGCACGCCGCACCTTGGAGCACACATCGGAGCGCTCCCAGGTTCGCACCAGCGTTGCGCACCTTTGATGCGCTGCCTTCACTAATTTCAAGAAAAGGCAAAAAAAAACGAGATTTTAAAATTTCCGTTCTGAAAGATAGTGAAAAAAACGGAACGCGGGTGCCATCTTGAGCCCTTCCTGGTGCGCAGCCCAGGCAAGTTGTGCGCACCAAGGTGCCCACCCTGGCGGAGGTGCGCGCCCGGGGCAATCCGGGCTCCGACTTCGTGCACTGCATGGTGCCCACCAAGGCGCGCAACCCAGCCAAGGTGCCCACCGCAGCGAAGGTGCACGCGAGGTGCGCACCCGAGGTGCACACCCGGGGCAAACCGGGCTCCGACTTCGTGCACGCCGCACCTTGGAGCACACTTCAGAGCGCTCCTTGGTGCGCACCAGGGCGCGCAACCCAGCCGAGGTGCCCACCCCGGCGAAGGTGCACGCGAGGTGCGCACCCGGGGCAAACCGGGCTCCGACTTCGTGCACGCCATGGTGCCCACCGCGGCGAAGGTGCGCACCCGGGGCAAACCGGGCTCCGACTTCGTGCACGCCGCACCTTGGAGCACACTTCGGAGCGCTCCTTGGTGCGCACCATGGTGCCCACCAGGCCGCGCAACCCAGCCAAGGTGTGCGCACCAAGGTGCACGCGAGGTGCGCACCCGGGGCAAACCGGGGTCCGACTTCGTGCACGCCGCACCTTGGAGCACACATCGGGGCGCTCCCGGGTTCGCACCGGCGTTGCGCACCGTGGTGGGCACCTCGGAGCACACCAAGGTGGGCAGCGAGGTGCGCACCTTTGATGCGATGCCTTCACTAATTTCCATAAAAGGCAAAAAAAAACGAGATTTTAAAATTTCCGTTTTGAAAGATAGTGAGAAAAAGGGAATGCTGGTGCCATCTTGAGCCCGCCCTGGTGCGCAGCCCAGCCAAGGTTTGCGCACCAAGGTGCCCACCCTGGCGAAGGTGCGCGCCCGGGCAATTAACCCAACTTCCAACTTCGCGCGCGCCAGGGTGGGAGCGCACCCAACAACCGGGCCTGGGAAGAGCCAATGCGAGAAACCCCACCAAACTCTCTGACAAAAAAAGAGGGGGCGCTCCAGTAACCCCGCTTCGGAGCGCACCCTGGGCAAACCCAGCCAAGGTGCCCACCCCGGCCAAGGTGCAGGCGAGGTGCGCACCCGGGGCAAACCGGGCTCCGACAACGTGCACGCCGCACCTTGGAGCACACTTCGTAGCGCTCCCGGGTGCGCACCTCAGAGCACACCAAGGTGGGCAGCGAGGTGCGCACCTTTGATGCGCTGCCTTCACTAATTTCCAGAAAAGGCAAAAAAAAAAGGAGATTTTAAAATTTCCGTTTTGAAAGATAGTGAAAAAAACGGAACGCGCGTGCCATCTTGAGCCCGCCCTGGTGCGCAGCCCAGGTAAGGTGCCACCCTGGCAAAGGTGCGCACCCGGGCAATTAACCCTACTTCCGACTTCGTGCGCGCCAGGGTGGCAACCGGGCCTCGGAAGAGCCAATGCGAGAAACCCCACCAAACGCTCCGACAAAAAAAGAGGCGGCGCTCCAATAACCCCGCTTCGGAGCGCAGCCGGGGCAAACCAAGCCAAGGTGCCCACCCCGACGAAGGTGCACGCGAGGTGCGCACCCGGGGCAAACCGGGCTCCGACAACGTGCACGCAGCACCTTGGAGCACACTTCGAAGCACTCCCGGGTGCCCACCGGCGTTGCGCACCGTGGTGGGCAGCGAGGTGCGCACCTTTGATGCGCTGCCTTCACTAATTTCCAGAAAAAGGCAAAAAAAAATGAGATTTTAAAATTTCCGTTTTGAAAGATAGTGAAAAAAAAGGAACGCGGGTGCCATCTTGAGCCCGCCCTGGTGCGCAGCCCAGGCAAGGCATGCGCACCAAGGTGCCCACCCGAGGTGCACACCCGGGGCAAACCGGGCTCCGACTTCGTGCAGGCCGCACCTTGGAGCACACTTCGGAGCGCTCCTTGGTGCGCACCATGGTGCCCACCAGGGCGCACCCGAGGCAAACCGGGCTCCGACTTCGTGCACGCCGCACCTTGGAGCACACATCGGAGCGCTCCCAGGTTCGCACCAGCGTTGCGCACCTTTGATGCGCTGCCTTCACTAATTTCCAGAAAAGGCAAAAAAAAACGATATTTTAAAATTTCCGTTCTGAAAGATAGTGAAAAAAACGGAACGCGGGTGCCATCTTGAGCCCTTCCTGATGCGCAGCCCAGGCAAGTTGTGCGCACCAAGGTGCCCACCCTGGCGGAGGTGCGCGCCCGGGGCAAACCGGGCTCCGACTTCGTGCACTGCATGGTGCCCACCAAGGCGCGCAACCCAGCCAAGGTGCCCACCGCAGCGAAGGTGCACGCGAGGTGCGCACCCGAGGTGCACACCCGGGGCAAACCGGGCTCCGACTTCGTGCACGCCGCACCTTGGAGCACACTTCAGAGCGCTCCTTGGTACGCACCAGGGCGCGCAACCCAGCCAAGGTGCTCACCCCGGCGAAGGTGCACGCGAGGTGCGCACCCGGGGCAAACCGGGCTCGGACTTCGTGCACGCCGCACCTTGGAGCACACATCGGAGCGCTCCCGGGTTCGCACCAGCATTGCGCACCTTTGATGCGCTGCCTTCACTAATTTCCAGAAAAGGCAAAAAAAAGAAAAAAATGAGATTTTAAAATTTCCGTTTTGAAAGATAGTGAAAAAAACGGAACGCGGGTGCCATCTTGAGCCCGCCCTGGTGTGCAGCCCAGGCAAGTTGTGCGCACCAAGGCACCCACCCTGGCCAAGGTGGGTCACGGGGTGGGTCCTAGGGTGGGTAACGGGGTGGGTACTAAGGTGCGTGCCAAGGTGGGTCATAGGGTGGGTGCCAAGGTGGGCACCAGGGTGGGTGTGCACCAACCCTAGCCAGGGTAGGTCACGGGGTGGTTGTCGGGGTGGGCGTCAAGGAGCCAAGGTGGGTGGCAAGTAGCCAAGTTGCGTGCCAAGGTGGGTGTCGGGGTGGGTGCCAAGGATCCAAGGTGGGTGCCAAGGAACCAAGGTGGGTGTCTGGGTGGGTGCCGAGGTGGGAGCCAGGGTGGGTCCCAAGGTGAGTGCAAAGGTGGGTGCCAGGGTCAAGGTGAGTGCCAATGTGGGTTCCAAGGTGCCAGGGTCAGGGTGAGTGCCAATGTGGGTTCAAAGGTGCTAAGTTGGGTGCGAGGTTGGGTGCGAGGGTGGGTGGGTGCCAAGGTGTGCTAGGTGGAAGCCCGGGTGGGTCGGCATCCCATGGGTGTCGAGTTGGGTGCCTGATGGGTGCTTCTTGTCAAGTTTTAGTCGTCGGGACTCATTTCGAGCCTTAGAGGTCGTTTCTTGTCCGGTTGCCCTGTCTTCGACCTGGGAACCCAATTTTGGTCCTCGGGTCCCATTTTTTTTTGTCTCGCATCCCACTTTTGGCCTGTGGCCTTTTCGGGGTCGATTCTCGTTTTGGGCATCAGAGCATGTTTCTTCTCCTAAAACCCAATATTTGTTTATTAAGTCTCGGAACACATTTTTGTTCTCGTGGACCCATCATGGGTCTTGGAACGCATTTGTGGTCCTTGGGTCCCATTTTGCATCCCGAAACTTGTGTTTTGGTGCTTGATCCCTATTTTGGGTGCCCACCTTGCACCAAGTGCGCACCCGGGGCAAACCGAGCGCCTTGGTGCACCGGGGCAAGATCGAGCGTGCACCCGAGGCGCCCCGAACATGCACCAAGGTGCACTCGGCCCACATGTGAGCGCAGGTCGTTGCGCCCGAGGTGGTGTGTGGGCACCGCGTTGCAGACGGGACACTGCACGCACACGACGCCCCCTCCAGGTGCACGCACGTAGGCCGGGCCGGGTGCACACCCGACGCCCTAGCAAGGTGCGCGCACCCGGGCAGGGCTCACACTTGGCGAACGGGGCGCACTTCGCGAGGGAGGGTGTGCACCTCGACGGGGGTGGGTGGCCGGGGTGGATTCGCACGTGGGTCGCGGTTTGCTAAGTACACACTGCGACAAGCTCATAACGGGTGCGATCATACCAGCATTAGTGCACCGGATCCCATCAGAACTCCGCAGTTAAGCGCGCTTGGGCCGGAGTAGTACTGGGATGGGTGACCTCCCGGGAAGTCCCGGTGTTGCACCCTTTTTTAGTTTTTCGCCGGGCGTCGCAATGCTATTTGAATAAACCTTTTGCCCGTTTGCGTTCTCGTCGGGGCCGGGCCGGGCCGGGGTGCGCTGCCCGCACTACCGCGCGCGCGGGGGCGACACCGAGCGCGCACCCGAGGCACCCCGAGCACACAGGCCACGGTGCAACCCGGGCGTTGTGCGCGCACCCCGGTGCGCCCGAGGTGCTGCGCGCGCACCCAGGTGAAATCGGTGTGCACCTCGGCCAGTGCGCGCTCGGTCGAGTCGCGCACGTTGGCCAAGGTGCACGGTGATGTTTCTTACTCTAAGGTTCCGCACCAGACGCCCGGGACAGGTGAGCGAAGCTGGGCGGGGCCGGGTGCGCGGCCGGGGCAGGTGCACGCAGCTGGAGAGAGCTTTGGAGCACACTTCGGAGCGCACCAATGATGCGCTCCATTCAAAAGTTTCCTGAAAAGGCAAAAAAAGTTGAGATTATAGAATTTCCCACTTGAGAGATTGTAAAAAAAAAAAATTTAAAATGAAGGAAACGCGGGTGCCAAGGTGTGCGCAGCCCAGCCAAGGTGTGCGCACCAAGGCGCCCACCCTGGCGAAGGTGCACGCAAGGTGCGCACCCGAGGCAAACCGGACAATTAACCCAACTTTCGACTTCGCGCGCACCTTGGAGCGCACTTCGGAGCGCTCCTTGGTGCGCACCAATCTTGGGCACCTCGGAGTGCACCATGGCGCCCACCAAGGTGCGCACCCGGGGCAAACCGAGCTCCGACTTCGTGCGCACCTTGGAGCGCACGAAAGGTGCGCACCATGGCGCCCACCAAGGTGCGCAGCCCAGCCAAGGCGTGCGCATCAAGGTGCGCACCCTGGCGAAGGTGCGCACCCGGGGCAAACCGAGCTCCGACTTCGTGCGCACCTTGGAGCGCACAAAAGGTGCGCAACCCAGCCAAGGTGTGCGCACCCCGGTCAAACCGAGCTCCGAATCGTGCGCACCAGAGGTGCACGCCATCGTGCGCACCTTGGAGCACACTTCGGAGCCCTCCTTGGTGCGCGCCGATGTTGCGCACCTCGGAGCGCACCCGGGGAAAACAATGCAATTAACCCGACTTTCGACTTCGTGGGCACCTCGGAGCGCTCTCGGGTTCGCACCTCGGAGCACACCGAGGTGCGCACCTTTGATGCGCTGCCTTCACCAATTTCCAGAAAAGGCAAGAAAACATTGAGAAGGTGTGCGCACCGAGGTGCCCACCCTGGCGAAGGTGCACGCGAGGTGCGCACCCGGGGCAAACCGGGCTCCGACTTCGTGCACGCCGCACCTTGGAGCACACTTCGGAGCGCTCCTTGGTGCGCACCAGGGCGCGCAACCCAGCCGAGGTGCCCACCCCGGCGAAGGTGCACGCGAGGTGCGCACCCGGGGCAAACCGGGCTCCGACTTCGTGCACGCCATGGTGCCCACCGCGGCGAAGGTGCACGCGAGGTGCGCACCCGGGGCAAACCGGGCTCCGACTTCGTGCACGCCGCACCTTGGAGCACACTTCGGAGCGCTCCTTGGTGCGCACCATGGTGCCCACCAGGGCGCGCAACCCCGCCGAAGGTGCACGCGAGGTGCGCACCCGGGGCAAACCGGGCTCCGACTTCGTGCACGCCGCACCTTGGAGCACACTTCGGAGCGCTCCTTGGTGCGCACCATGGTGCCCACCAGGGCGCGCAACCCCGCCGAAGGTGCACGCGAGGTGCGCACCCGGGGCAAACCGGGCTCCGACTTCGTGCACGCCATGGTGCGCACCGCGGCGAAGGTGCGCACCCGGGGCAAACCGGGCTCCGACTTCGTGCACGCCGCACCTTGGAGCACACTTCGGAGCGCTCCTTGGTGCGCACCAGGGCGCGCAACCCAGCCGAGGTGCCCACCCCGGCGAAGGTGCACGCGAGGTGCGTACCCGGGGCAAACCGGGCTCCGACTTCGTGCACGCCGCACCTTGGAGCACACTTCGGAGCGCTCCTTGGTGCGCACCATGGTGCCCACCAGGCCGCGCAACCCAGCCAAGGTGTGCGCACCAAGGTGCACGCGAGGTGCGCACCCGGGGCAAACCGGGGTCCGACTTCGTGCACGCCGCACCTTGGAGCACACATCGGGGCGCTCCCGGGTTCGCACCGGCGTTGCGCACCGTGGTGGGCACCTCGGAGCACACCAAGGTGGGCAGCGAGGTGCGCACCTTTGATGCGATGCCTTCACTAATTTCCATAAAAGGCAAAAAAAAAACGAGATTTTAAAATTTCCGTTTTGAAAGATAGTGAGAAAAAGGGAATGCTGGTGCCATCTTGAGCCCGCCCTGGTGCGCAGCCCAGCCAAGGTGTGCGCACCAAGGTGCCCACCCTGGCGAAGGTGCGCGCCCGGGCAATTAACCCAACTTCCAACTTCGCGCGCGCCAGGGTGGGAGCGCACCCAACAACCGGGCCTGGGAAGAGCCAATGCGAGAAACCCCACCAAACGCTCTGACAAAAAAAGAGGGGGCGCTCCAGTAACCCCGCTTCGGAGCGCACCCTGGGCAAACCCAGCCAAGGTGCCCACCCCGGCCAAGGTGCAGGCGAGGTGCGCACCCGGGGCAAACCGGGCTCCGACAACGTGCACGCCGCACCTTGGAGCACACTTCGTAGCGCTCCCGGGTGCGCACCTCAGAGCACACCAAGGTGGGCAGCGAGGTGCGCACCTTTGATGCGCTGCCTTCACTAATTTCCAGAAAAGGCAAAAAAAAAAGGAGATTTTAAAATTTCCGTTTTGAAAGATAGTGAAAAAAACGGAACGCGCGTGCCATCTTGAGCCCGCCCTGGTGCGCAGCCCAGGTAAGGTGCCCACCCTGGCAAAGGTGCGCACCCGGGCAATTAACCCTACTTCCGACTTCGTGCGCGCCAGGGTGGCAACCGGGCCTCGGAAGAGCCAATGCGAGAAACCCCACCAAACGCTCCGACAAAAAAAGAGGCGGCGCTCCAATAACCCCGCTTCGGAGCGCAGCCGGGGCAAACCCAGCCAAGGTGCCCACCCCGACGAAGGTGCACGCGAGGTGCGCACCCGGGGCAAACCGGGCTCCGACAACGTGCACGCAGCACCTTGGAGCACACTTCGAAGCACTCCCGGGTGCCCACCGGCGTTGCGCACCGTGGTGGGCAGCGAGGTGCGCACCTTTGATGCGCTGCCTTCACTAATTTCCAGAAAAAGGCAAAAAAAAATGAGATTTTAAAATTTCCGTTTTGAAAGATAGTGAAAAAAAAGGAACGCGGGTGCCATCTTGAGCCCGCCCTGGTGCGCAGCCCAGGCAAGGCATGCGCACCAAGGTGCCCACCCGAGGTGCACACCCGGGGCAAACCGGGCTCCGACTTCGTGCAGGCCGCACCTTGGAGCACACTTCGGAGCGCTCCTTGGTGCGCACCATGGTGCCCACCAGGGCGCGCAACCCAGCCAAGGTCTGCACACCAAGGTGCCCACCCCGGCGAAGGTGCACGCGAGG
>NW_026729422.1:0-10000 GCF_030272615.1 Cryptomeria japonica | reverse complement strand
AGACTACCTCCAGGAACAATCGGGAACAAGACCGATTACAAGTCGTCGAGTCTGTTACTGGGCGAACACGAGATGCGCACAGGAAATCGATCAGCCCTCACAATGGCCCAAGGCCAGAGATCGGACTGCTACGATTTACCCCAACAATCATCGTGCCACTCTTCGCAGAGAGGTGATAGACGCCAACGAGCCCGCGCATAGCAATCGAGGTGTAAAAAGGGCGTTGAAGGCAGGAAGCCTGGACGAAAGAGGCTACGAGGTCACCTCGAAGCGGTCTAAGAATCGGGCGCACTTGGGGCGACTACCAGTGCCAACCCCTTATCCCGCGGTGCGTCCGACACACAGAAATTTCCAAGGCGGCCAAGGAGCCTCCCCGCATAGCAATCGGGGTGTGAGGTTACGGATGCAGCATTGATAGCAATCGAGGTGTGAGGCGAAGGATGCAGAAGTGAGAGCCGAGGGATGTAGCAGAGATAGCAATCGGGGTGTGTGATGCAGAAGAGATAGCAATCGAGGTGTGCGGTGGGAAGGGCCCAGCAGCCAGAATGCATGAAGCGACGGATGAAGCAGTGATGACAACCGGGCTGTGAGGAGAGGAGGGATGCAGCCAAGAAAGCAATCAGGGCTCGAGGCAAGGGATGCATCAAGGATAGCAATCATGTTGTGAGGCGAGATTCCAAAGGCTAAACGTGAGAGGCTGCAGGGTCGACTCAGAGAGGTCTATGCATGTGAGAGGCTGAAAGCAAGGTCGACTCGGAGCGGTCTATGCATCGGGCGCGCTTGGGGCGACTACCAGTGCCAACCCCTTATCCCGCGACGCGTCCGACAAAGAGAACGTTCCAAGGCGGCAGAGGAGGTTACCAGCCGAAGGATGCAGTAGCAATAACAGGTATAGTTCCGCGGCGGCCGAGAAGACTCACCGCATAGGAATCGGGATGCGAGGCGAGGGATGCGGCGGGAAGGCCCCGACGGCTAAACGGAAGAGGCTGCAGGGCCGCCTCGGAATGGTCCAAGCATCGGATGCGATTGGGACGACTACCAGTGCCAACCCCTTATCCCGCGATGCGTCCGATACACAGATAGTTCCAAGGCGGCCGAGGAGCCTCACCGCATATCAATCGGGGTGCGAGGCGAGGGATGGGGCGGGAAGGCCCCAACGGCTAGACGGAAGAGGCTTCAGGGCCACCTCGGAATGGTCCAAGCATCGGACGCGCTTGGGGCGACTGCCAGTGCCAACCCCTTATCCCGCGATGCGTCCGATACACAGATGGTTCCAAGGCGGCCGAGGAGCCTCACCGCATAGCAATCGGGGGTGCGAGGCGAGGGATGGGGCGGGAAGGCCCCAACGGCTAGACGGAAGAGGCTTCAGGGCCGCCTAGGAATGGTCCAAGCATCGGACACGCTTGGGGCGACTACCAGTGACAGCCCCCTATCCCGCGATGCGTCCGATACGAAGATGGTTCCAAGGCGGCCGAGGAGCCTCACCGCATAGCAATCGGGGTGCGAGGTGGGGGATGCGGCGAGATGGCCCCAACGGCTAGACGGAAGAGGCCACAGGGCCGCGTCGGAATAGTCCAAGCATCGGACGCGCTTGGGGCGACTACCAGTGACAACCCCTTATCCCGCGATGCGTCCGATACGAAGATAGTTCCAAGGCGGCCGAGGAGCCTCACCGCATAGCAATCGGGGTGCGAGGTGGGGGATGCGGCGAGATGGCCCCAACGGCTAGACGGAAGAGGCTGCAGGGCCGCCTCGGAATAGTCCAAGCATCGGACGCGCTTGGGGCCACTACCAGTGACAACCCCTTATCCCGCGATGCGTCCGATACGAAGATAGTTCCAAGGCGGCCGAAGAGCCTCACCGCATAGCAATCGGGGTGCGAGGTGGGGGATGCGGCGAGATGGCCCCAACGGCTAGACGGAAGAGGCCACAGGGCCGCCTCGGAATAGTCCAAGCATCGGACGCGCTTGGGGCGACTACCAGTGACAACCCCTTATCCCGCGATGCGTCCGATACGAAGATAGTTCCCAGGCGGCCGAGGAGCCTCACCGCATAGCAATCGGGGTGCGAGGCGAGGGATGCGGCGAGATGGCCCCAAAGGCTAGACGGAAGAGGCTGCAGGGCTGCCTCGGAATAGTCCAAGCATCGGACGCGCTTGGGGCGACTACCACTGCCAACCCCTTATCCCGCGATGCGTCCGATACACAGATAGTTCCGAGGCGGCCGAGGAGGTGGGGGATGCAGCGAGATGGCCCCAACGGCTAGACGGAAGAGGCTGCAGGGCCGCCTCGGAATAGTCCAAGCATCGGACGCGCTTGGGGCGACTACCAGTGACAACCCCTTATCCCGCGATGCGTCCGATACACAGATAGTTCCGAGGCGGCCAAGGAGCCTCACCGCATAGCAATCGTGGTGCGAGGTGGGGGATGCGGCGAGATGGCCCCAACGGCTAGACGGAAGAGGCTGCAGGGCCGCCTCGGAATGGTCCAAGCATCGGATGCGCTTGGGGCGACTACCACTGCCAACCCCTTATCCCGCGATGCGTCCGATACACAGATAGTTCCAAGGCGGCCGAGGAGCCTCACAGCATAGCAATCAGGGTGCGAGGCGAGGGATGCGGCGAGAAAGCCCCAACGGCTAGAGGGAAGAGGCTTCAGGTCCGCCTCGGAATGGTCCAAGCATCGGACGCGCTTGGGGCGACTACCAGTGACAACCCCTTATCCCGCGACGCGTCCGATACACAGATAGTTCCAAGGCGGCCGAGGAGCCTCACCGCATAGCAATCGGGGTGCGAGGCGAGGGATGCGGCGAGAAGGACCCAACGGCTACACGGAAGAGGCTTCGGGGCCGCCTCGGAATGGTCCAAGCATCGGACGCGCTTGGGGCGACTACCAGTGACAACCCCTTATCCCGCGACGCGTCCGATACACAGATAGTTCCAAGGCGGCCGAGGAGCCTCACCGCATAGCAATCGGGGTGCGAGGCGAGGGATGCGGCGAGAAGGACCCAACGGCTAGACGGAAGAGGCTTCGGGGCCGCCTCGGAATGGTCCAAGCATCGGACGCGCTTGGGGCGACTACCAGTGACAACCCCTTATCCCGCGACGCGTCCGATACACAGATAGTTCCAAGGCGGCCGAGGAGCCTCACCGCATAGCAATCGGGGTGCGAGGCGAGGGATGCGGCGAGAAGGACCCAACGGCTAGACGGAAGAGGCTTCGGGTCCGCCTCGGAATGGTCCAAGCATCGGACGCGCTTGGGGCGACTACCAGTGACAACCCCTTATCCCGCGACGCGTCCGATACACAGATAGTTCCAAGGCGGCCGAGGAGCCTCACCGCATAGCAATCGGGGTGCGAGGCGAGGGATGCGGCGAGAAGGACCCAACGGCTAGACGGAAGAGGCTTCGGGTCCGCCTCGGAATGGTCCAAGCATCGGACGCGCTTGGGGCGACTACCAGTGACAACCCCTTATCCCGCGACGCGTCCGATACACAGATAGTTCCAAGGCGGCCGAGGAGCCTCACCGCATAGCAATCGGGGTGCGAGGCGAGGGATGCGGCGAGAAGGACCCAACGGCTAGACGGAAGAGGCTTCGGGTCCGCCTCGGAATGGTCCAAGCATCGGACGCGCTTGGGGCGACTACCAGTGACAACCCCTTATCCCGCGACGCGTCCGATACACAGATAGTTCCGAGGCGGCCGAGGAGCCTCACCGCATAGCAATCGGGGTGCGAGGCGAAGGATGCGGCGAGAAGGACCCAACGGCTAGACGGAAGAGGCTTCGGGTCCGCCTCGGAATGGTCCAAGCATCGGACGCGCTTGGGGCGACTACCAGTGACAACCCCTTATCCCGCGACGCGTCCGATACACAGATAGTTCCAAGGCGGCCGAGGAGCCTCACCGCATAGCAATCGGGGTGCGAGGCGAGGGATGCGGCGAGAAGGACCCAACGGCTAGACGGAAGAGGCTTCAGGGCCGCCTCGGAATGGTCCAAGCATCGAACGCGCTTGGGGCGACTACCAGTGACAACCCCTTATCCCGCGACGCGTCCGATACACAGATAGTTCCGAGGCGGCCGAGGAGCCTCACCGCATAGCAATCGGGGTGCGAGGCGAGGGATGCGGCGAGAAGGACCCAACGGCTAGACGGAAGAGGCTTCAGGGCCGCCTCGGAATGGTCCAAGCATCGGACGCGCTTGGGGCGACTACCAGTGACAACCCCTTATCCCGCGACGCGTCCGATACACAGATAGTTCCGAGGCGGCCGAGGAGCCTCACCGCATAGCAATCGGGGTGCGAGGCGAGGGATGCGGCGAGAAGGACCCAACGGCTAGACGGAAGAGGCTTCAGGGCCGCCTCGGAATGGTCCAAGCATCGGACGCGCTTGGGGCGACTACCAATGACAACCCCTTATCCCGCGACGCGTCCGATACACAGATAGTTCCGAGGCGGCCGAGGAGCCTCACCGCATAGCAATCGGGGTGCGAGGCGAGGGATGCGGCGAGAAGGACCCAACGGCTAGACGGAAGAGGCTTCAGGGCCGCCTCGGAATGGTCCAAGCATCGGACGCGCTTGGGGCGACTACCAGTGACAACCCCTTATCCCGCGACGCGTCCGATACACAGATAGTTCCGAGGCGGCCGAGGAGCCTCACCGCATAGCAATCGGGGTGCGAGGCGAGGGATGCGGCGAGAAGGACCCAACGGCTAGACGGAAGAGGCTTCAGGGCCGCCTCGGAATGGTCCAAGCATCGGACGCGCTTGGGGCGACTACCGTTGCCAACCCCTTATCCCGCGATGCGTCTGATACACAGATAGTTCCGAGGCGGCCGAGGAGCCTCACCGCATAGCAATCGGGTTGCGAGGCAGATTATTGGGAAGGGAACCCCCTGGGATGCGGCTCAAGCAGTGCCCAAAGGGACTGGAATGCGGAATCACATCGAGAGACCCAAATGCTATACGAGGGCTCAAATCGAATTATCGATTTGGCCACGACATGGACGCATCGGAACGACTACCTTTGCCGAACCACTCGCAATTGCATCCATACCGAAACCAATAGACATTTCCGTTAGAGCCCTCGCATAGCATTCGGGAATCTCGCATGCCCCTCTAAATCGACCAATGCTGGCGCTCAATGAAAATCCGAGCGCTACCACCGTTCGAGCGCCAGCATTGGTCGAGTTAGAGGGGCACGGGGGAGAATGCTCCAGTCAACACCTCCCCTATATAAGTTATTTGTCCGATTCTCGCACAACCGTAGTCTGCCTCGTCGAATCAAACAACGGTCCCAGATTCCGACTTCCGTTCCGTAGAGACCCAAAAGCTAGATGGAGGCTCGCAAGAAAGAGAGTCGGCGCATAGCAATCGGGTTTCTCGAACGTTTAGGGACCGAGCTCACTTGCGGATAGGGCAAAATCCGCCAAGCAACCCAAAAGCTAGACGGGGGCTCGAATCGAATCGCCTAGGCGGCCACAACAACGACGTGTTGGATCGACTACCAGTGCCAAACCATTCAGCAAGACTAGTCTGTGTCGAGGCCGGATAGAGATTCTCAGAGAGCGCCCGCATAGCATTTAGGAGACCTGCCGCGTCCCTCACACTCGACAAATGGTGGTGCACGTTTATAAATCCGAGCGATCCCAACCCTTTCAAGCACCAACATCGGTCGAGATAGAGGGGCACGGAGGGGGCTGCGTGAGACAACACAGTCCCCTATATAAGTTATTTGTCCGATTCTCACACATCCGAAGAATGGTCATCAAATCGGACAACAGCCCAAACTTCCGACTTCCGTCCCAGAAAGCCCAAGAGCTATCTAAAACGTTCATGGCCGGAACTCGATCGCGGCTATACCAGTCCGCCAAGCAACCCAAAAGCTAGACTGGAGCTCTAGTCGAATCACCTCTGTGGCCATTGCAAGGACGTGTTGGAGCGACTACCATTGCCGAACCATTCCGCAGGTCGAGTCCATACCAAGGCCGCATAGAGATTCACGATGAGCTCCTGCATAGCAATCAGGAGACTTGCCGTGTCCATCACAATCGATAAATCCTGGTGCAAGATTTTTGCATCCGAGCGCTCCAACCAGTCGAGCACCAGCATCAATCGACATAAACGGGCACGGGGGGAGGATGCTCGAGAACACTACCTCCCCTATATAAGTTATTTGTCCGATTCTCAAGCAGCCGAAGTCTGGTCATCGAATCGGGTCAAAGACCACAACTTCCGACTTTACCCACAATGCAAGTCATCGAATCGAACATCGGCCCCCGAGTCGGACTCCATGCGTATGTCAGGTCATCGGACCCAAATTCCGCCTTCCTGCGCATGGCGGGCCATCAATATCAACTCGGTCATCGGACCCAAACTCCGCCTTTTTGCGTATGGCACGCCTTCAAATCGGTCATCGGACCCAAATTCCGCCTTCCTGTGCATGGCGGGCCATCAACATCAACTCGGTCATCGGACCCAAATTCCGCCTTTCTGCGCATGGCACGCCATCAACTCGGTCATCGGACCCAAATTCCGCCTTCCTGCGCATGGCAGGTCATCGGACACAAATTCAGACCTCGCCAATATGCCTACGTATCGAATCGGTCATCGGACCCAACTTCCGACTTCATCCATACTGTAGGGTCTTTGAGGTTGGCGCGGTGCGCTCAACCCAGGGAGTCGACCCATCGAAGCATACACCTCCCCTATATAAGCTATTTGTCCGATTCCCACACCTGTGTAGTTTGCACCTCTGACCAGGACATCGACCCCAACTTCCGAACTCGACTGCAACGACGGCACCAGCGCCTTGGTGCGCACCTTGCGACGCACAGTCCCAACATTCGCCTTCCTGCACATGGCAGGTCATCGGACCCAAATTCCGACCTCGCGAGTATGCCTACATATCGAATCGGTCATCGGACCCAACTTCCGACTTCATCCATACCGTAGGGTCTTTGAGGTTGGCGCGGTGCGCTCAACCCGGGGAGTCGACCCAACGAAGCATACACCTCCCCTATATAAGCTATTTGTCCGATTCCCACACCTGTGTAGTTTGCACCTCCGATCAAGACATCGACCCCAACTTCCGAACTCGCCTCCAACGACCGAACCAGCGCCTTGGTGCGCACCTTGCAACGCACAGTGCCAACATTCGCCTTCCTGCACGTGGCAGGTCATCGGACCCAAATTCCGACCTCGCGAGTATGCCTACATATCGAATCGGTCATCGGACCCAACTTCCGACTTCATCCATACCGTAGGGTCTTTGAGGTTGGCGCGGTGCGCTCAACCCGGGGAGTCGACCCAACGAAGCATACACCTCCCCTATATAAGCTATTTGTCCGATTCCCACACCTGTGTAGCTTGCACCTCCGATCAGGACATCGACCCCAACTTCCGAACTCGACTAAAAAGACCGCACCAGCGCCTTGGTGTGCACCTTGCAACGCACAGTGTCAACATTCGCCTTCCTGCACATGGCAGGTCATCGGACCCAAATTCCGACCTCATGAGCATACCTACTAATCGAATCGGTCATCGGACCCAACTTCCGACTTCATCCATACCGTAGGGTCTTTGAGGTTGGCGCGGTGCGCTCAACCTGGGGAGTCGACCCATCGAAGCATACACCTCCCCTATATAAGCTATTTGTCCGATTCCGACACCTGTGTAGTTTGCACCTCCGCTCAGGACATCGACCCCAACTTCCGAACTCGCCTGCAACGACCGAACCAGCGCCTTGGTGCGCACCAAAAGTGCGCACTTTTGGAGGGCACTTTTCTGCGCTCCAAAGGTGCGCACTTTTGGAGGGCACTTTTTGGAGGGCACTTTTCTGCGCTCCAAAGGTGCGCACTTTTGGAGGGCACTTTTTGGAGGGCACTTTTCTGCGCTCCAAAGGTGCGCACTTTTGGAGGGCACTTTTTGGAGGGCACTTTTCTGCGCTCCAAAGGTGCGCACTTTTGGAGGGCACTTTTTGGAGGGCACTTTTCTGCGCTCCAAAGGTGCGCACTTTTGGAGGGCACTTTTTGGAGGGCACTTTTCTGCGCTCCAAAGGTGCGCACTTTTGGAGGGCACTTTTTGGAGGGCACTTTTCTGCGCTCCAAAGGTGCGCACTTTTGGAGGGCACTTTTTGGAGGGCACTTTTCTGCGCTCCAAAGGTGCGCACTTTTGGAGGGCACTTTTTGGAGGGCACTTTTCTGCGCTCCAAAGGTGCGCACTTTTGGAGGGCACTTTTGTGCACTCCAAAGGTGCGCACTTTTGGAGGGCACTTTTCCTGTGCTCCAAAGGTGCACACCTAGGTGAGCACCTTCGACCACACCTTGTAGCACACCAAACTCTGACTTTCGACTTCATCCGCAATGCAGGGTCTTTGAGGTTGGCGCAATGCGCACAACCAGGGGAGTCGACCCATCAAACCCAACACCTCCCCTATATAAGCTATTTGTCTGATTCTCATACATGCGTAGCCTGCAGGAGCAATTAGGACATCGACCCCAACTTTCGGCTTCTAAACGAAAACAAGGTCTTTGAGGTTGGTGTAATGCGAACAACTAGGGGAGTCAACCCATCAAACCCAACACCTCCCCTATATAAGCTATTTGTCTGATTCTCATACATGTGTAGTCTACAGGAGCAATTAGGACATCGACCCCAACTTTTGACTTCTTAACGAAAACAAGGTCTTTGAGGTTGACGTAATGCGCACAACCAGGGGAGTCGACCCATCAAACCCAACACCTCCCCTATATAAGCTATTTGTCCGATTCTCATACATGTGTAGCCTGCAGGAGCCATTAGGACATTGACCCCAACTTTTGACTTCTTAACGAAAACAAGGTCTTTGAGGTTGGCGTAATGCGCACAACCAAGGGAGTTGACCCATCAAACCCAACACCTCCCCTATATAAGCTATTTGTCTGATTCTCATACATGTGTAGCCTGCAACAACGATTAGGACATCCACCCCAACTTCTGAATTCGTCTGCGTTGACCGCACCAAAGGTGCACGCCTTGGTGCTCACCAAAATCCGACTTCCGACTTCTTCTGCTATGCGGGGTCTTTGAGGTTGGCGCAGTGCGCACAACCAGGGGAGTCAACCCACCGAATGCAACACCTCCCCTATATAAGCTATTTGTCTGATTCTCATACATGCGTAGACTGCAGCAATGATTAGGACATCCACCCCAACTTTTGACTTCTTAAACAAGACAGGGTCTTTGAAGTTGGTGCAGTGCACACAACCAGGGGAGTCGACCCATCAAACGCAACACCTCCCCTATATAAAGCTATTTGTCCGATTCTCATACGTGTAGTCTGCAGCAGCGATTAGGACATCGACCCCAACTTCCGAATTCGTTTGCATTGACCGCACCAAAGGTGCACGCCTTGGTGTGCACCCTGGAGTGCACTTTGGTGCTCACCTCGGTGCACACTTTGGTGTGCACCTCGGTGTGCACCAAAGGTGCGCACCTTGGAGCGCACCAAAGGTGTACACTTTGGAGCGCACCACATAGGGTCTTTGAGAGGTTGGCGCAGTGCGCACACCAAGGTGGGTGTTGAGGTGCGTGCCGAGGTGGGTGGGTGCTAGGGTGCGCTCCATGGTGGGTGCCAGGGTGGGTGCGTGCTAGGGTGGATTCCAAAGAGGGTCATAGGGTGGGTGCCAAGGTGGGTTGGTGATATAGTGGGTTCAAAGGTGGGTACTAGGGTGGGTTCCAAGGTGGGTCACAAGTTGGGTGCCAGGATGCGTGGGTGTTAGGTTGGGTGCCAAGGTGGGCTCCTGCGTGGGTGGGTGCTAGGGTGGGTTTCAAGGTGGACGCGAGGGCGGGTGCCAAGGTGGGTAACAAGTTGGGTGTTAGGATGGGTGAGTGCTAGAGTGGGTGCCAAGGTGGGTGGGTGCTAAGGTGGATGCCAAGGTGGTTCACAGGGTGGGTGGGTTCTAGGGTGAGTTCCAAGGTGGGTCACAGGTTCAGTGCTAGGGTGGGTGTCAAGGCGGGTGTCGAGGT
>NW_026729421.1:0-76000 GCF_030272615.1 Cryptomeria japonica | reverse complement strand
TCCTTAGGGCTTAATACATTACAAGTATATTCTACATACATTAAAATAAGATAAATAGTTCCTAGGAAGGCTAGAAATGAGAGAGTTTCATGCTTCTAAATGAGAAGATATGAATGCATCTATTATACAACAATTAAAATGATTGAGAATCCATTTGAGATTGCATCCTTAGACTTCGTTGCCATAAAATTCATTATTGATAAGCATTTTTTGGTTCCGTGGAATTAGAAAATTACCATTTCAATTCAATGAGGATAATGATGAATTGTTTAATTTAACAAATAATAAATGAGAGGACAAACATTTTATTCGAAGATGAAGTCAACTTATGGGGGAAGAAATTTTTTGTAATTTGTATGCATAGTTAACTACAAGGTGTAAAGTGTGCTAGAACTCATCTTAAAGCTACCAATTAGAAACACCAAGGAAATCACGAATCCCTGTCTAATTAACAAACCTAACAAACTAGACAATGAAATAATGCAATCGTCAAGCAAAACATGAATTAAGAATGAAATCAATTCAAATAAAACTCCCTATTCCCAAGATGTTCATATTTCTTCCATTGCTCTTCTTCTCTTCGTGGTATGATGGCTCTCAGATATTGCACTGGTAACGTGCAAGTGACACAAAGATTCGAAGTTTGTGATTGTTGAAAATGGAGATTGGATGCTCGATTTATAGAAAATTGGAGAAGATTGATTGAAAGGTGGAACAGAATGATCAAGAGGTGTGAACTGAGGTGAGCTCAAATGCAAGTTGATAAATGAACTGCTGATTGTAGGAGTGAAACTCAACAGATTGAGTAGATTAACTGAGTCAGCTGATTGATGAAAGAGTTAATTGAAGGAAGAAAAATAATGATTGGAGGAAATAAAGAGGATGACACAGAGAGCTTAATTTAGAAAAAGCTAACTAAAAGATGAAAATAGAGATTGGAGAGATAAATGATTTAATTAATTAATTGATTGAATTAATTAATTTAGCATGTGCTTGCATCTAGATTTGAATTTTCAATTTAATCTTTGCATGACATATTATTCAAATAATTGAATTTATTTAATTCAATTCAGTATTTCAATATATTTAGAACTAGACTTTGATTTTTTTTTTCAATTTGGTTTTTGAAATCATGCACATGTAATTGAATTTGGAAGAAATTAGAAGAATATGAAATTAAATGAAATTAGAATTTGGGGATTTGGAATTGGAAGAAGTAATTAGTTAATTAAATAATTTAAAGAAACTATTTAATTATGTAGAAATATAATTTAATTAAATAATAAAGATTATTTAATTTAAAGGAATTAAATCACAATTAATTAAATCATAAATACTTAATTAATATTTAGAAGAGGGTTGAATGATTAGATGATTAGAGATAGAAATTGAGTAATTAGTAATTTATTTAAATAATGAAGATTATTTAAATTGGGAAATTAATCAGAATTAATTAAATAATAAATATTTAGTTAATATTTAGAAAATGATTAAATGATGAAATGATGATAGAATAGGAAATGGAATAATTAATAAGATGACGAGGAAATATGAAATTAGAAGAAATAGATTAATTAACTTAATTAAATAATTAAAAAATTATTTAACTAATTAGACGAATAATTAGTACATGATCAATGAGACATTTTTAGGTGTCTACGCAAGGAAATAAGTTTTTGAGTTGATTGCCAAAAAGATATGTTTTTTTCATTCAATGAAATCAAATAGTTAGCATTTCAATTAGGGAGCATAATAATGAATTATCAATTTAATAGATAATAAGTGTTAGATGAATTTTCTATTGGAAGAGGAAGTCAAACTTGTAAAATAAAATAAAATTTATAAGAGACTATCGTGTTAACTTGTAAGGGAAGAAATTTCTAATTTCTAGGTGTAGTTAACTAATTATATGAAAATGAAAATTTTCACATGACCTTTTACTTTGAAGCATAAAATAATTTATATTTTAGTTTTGTGATGTAAACAATATACGATAGAAGTAAGAAATACTCAATTCTAATAGGCAATACCCACAATAAATAACTTAACTAATTATTAATACTATTTCATGAAAGTATGAATTATAATTAATGTTAAATAATTAAATGTAAAATTATAAAAGTAAAAAATTATAATTTATATGACACTAATCTAATTTAAAAATGACATTACTTCAAATTTATAATAGCTAAGAATTACCACAACTCATTGTAAATTATATACAATAATAAATAGAATATATACACTACATTGTAAATTATGGTTAATTTGTTTGTCCATGGAACTCTTAAGATTTTTTTAAATAAAATAATAAGTCCTCTATTAATATATGGTTGGCCAACATAACCCAACCCCAAAGTCTTTTGAAATTTAAATTTCATCTATTATACTATATTCTATATCATAATTTAGTTGTCTATTGACTAACAATTTATACGCAAGAGTAAACATTAAAAATAATTTTTATTTAAAATTATTAAAAAGAAAATTACACTTTTTTTTTTTTGATCGGTAAAAGGCCGAAGCTGAAAATTTTATTAATCATTAATAAAATTTACAACACTCCACTCATGCGGGCACCATTAGGAAAGAGTGGAGGCGAAAAAACCTCCGGCCTTGCCTGAGACCAAAGTCCAGAAAAATCCTACAACTATAATAAGAATAAGATTTTTGAAAATTACAATAGTACCCTGGGCTAAGGGTGATCAGGGTGGGAAGATATTTTCTTTCCCTTACAAGCCCCTTTTAACATATTACAATTATCAATGCTCTCCTTGTGCCCTGTCTTGAGTTTGAGCTTTGATTTGATGTTGTTTATAGGTCGTTTCAACATAGCTATCTTCCTTTCTTTTGTTTAAGATGGCCTTGCTCACCCTGCATGATTAGTTTTCATACCACTTGCCAAGATTGTTTGTAAAATTTAATTTTCCTATTTCAAATACTATATTTTATATTCCAATCTAGGATTATTCCTTAGCCATTTATCCGATTGGATCTACCATTCCAAAATTTAAACAGAGAAATATAAACAAAGTGTTTCGATTTCCTACTCTAGTGTGTCTTAAAAGCTTAACCTCGTTTATCTACATGTGAAAAATAGTTGATATGATACATTCAGAAATAGAGTTCATAGTAATTTCGTTGTTGAAAAATGCACATCAATAGTTATGAACCACCAATTTACTTCATTTTGTTTTTGTATCAGGATGCTATCCCCAATAAAGGATGATATCCAGGATACAATAATAAAAGGGAATAAAGGGGATTCTGTCGTGCCTGTATCCGTGTCAAGCTAACTCACATAGCCATATAAAATCTATATGAAAAGGGCAATAGATAGAAATGGATGAGTACCATTGCAGTATTTAACTTTAATTCTCACCCAGAATATTCTGCATTCTTTCCACTTATTATCCGTAGTCTATGGAATGTTAGATAATCTTCCATATATAGATAGCACAGCAACAAGTGGCATACAAGTATATTTTAAAAACTTGCAGAAATAATAGATCTTGCAATTGATGCTCTTAGTTCATATAAGTCTACATATATAGATGTCAAAGGCCTTCATTGTAGACTTTATTAACAAATCCTGCCCTGATTATGTATCCACCTATATGAGTATATACAAATTATTATATTCATATATATGAGTACATATTCATATATATGAATATAAAAAATAGTGTATAAATATATCAGCCAATCCTCAATATATGTACGAGTATATGAATAGGAAAAACAATAGTAACTTAAATGAAAGGTCAGAGCTACTCTCATGAAATGGATATGAGTATAACCATAAATTTAACAGTAAAATCACACTATTTTATTGAATTTAAACCAACGATGTTTATCCTTAAGATATGGCGAGATTAATATCTCTTTCAAAGTTTGTATTGTCCATAAGATAACATTGTTTTTCTTAATATAGTAATAAGCTAGAGTACCAAGCTAAGGAGAATATAAAGTGACAAGGAAGGAACAAAATTGTCACATCTTCAGTCCAGGATCCGTAGCCACCTTATTTCAAGCTTGAAGGGGAGGCGTCACCCCTTTCCCATCATCGAGTTCGAAGCCCTCTTCCTTTAAGAAGTCCTCGAGCCAAGTAGTCTTTGGCGGGTTCCTCACGTAAAATAATTGAAAAATGAAATTAACATTCCTCTTCACTTCAACAGTCCTTTCCTTGGTAAATTCTTCCTCATCCATAGTGATAATGGGGAGTCTAGGCATCGGCCTGTTGTTTCTCATAAAAACATCATAATCTCTTGGCCTTGGTATGGTCCAATCATTGTCAATATTGACAAGAACCCTCTCCATTTCACCCAAGATGGAGGCTATGAAGATCTCCTTGCATAGAGCACCTGTGTCCTCTCTATTCTTGGTGAAGAACACCGTAATGGCCAAAAACAAGGCCGCCACATCATAGTTTGCCCTAGTTCGGTTAGCATTTGTGAGATAGTTTGGGCCAAGGATGTTCTCTACAACATCTAGTACTAAGGCATGAGGAAAGCGAATAGTACATTTGAGGCGATCCCTAGTGATGACCCCATCGAAGGCCATTTGAAATTACACTTTTTTTAAATCATAAGAGTAAATATTCTATTGGTTGATGACAATACATCCATTCTTTTTAAAATCCCAATATCTCATGAACATTAAATTTCATCTATTATATTATATTCTATATTAAGTTTTAGCTCTCTACAATATAGGAACAATAATTAACACTATATCAAGTCATACAAAATTTGAGATAACACGATTCAACTGGCATATAAGATTATTGCCAAATCCAAGTTTAGTATCCTTCACAATAAATAGAATACCAAATTCTCTTTTTTGCCTCCATGATCTCATGCCAAACCAAGATAACACAATAGAGCTACTCTGAATATATTTTATAAGAATCCACATTTTCTATATTTTGTACAAGAATCCCTACTCTATATGCTGCCACTAAGCCTTGAAACCAAGCCGGAGTGGTTCAAAATCTAAAGATGAACCGATTGGCTTCCTACAAAATATCATTTTAGAATCCTTAGAGCTGATGATATTCTATGGTCAAATAAATGACTATTGAGTCTTATTCCACAACTCTTCCTCATGGCACAACTCTTCACACGCTTGGCAAGTTGCTCGACACACTTCACATTTTCTATTCATGAGAAATTTTGGGATTTAAATTATGATAAACCTCTGTTAAAAAATCTATTAAAAAAGAATATGAATAAAATAACAAGAAGATTGATGTTTCAAGTAAATCATTGGTAATCCATTAACAGAAAATCTTTCTCCAACAACACTGACTTAAAGCTTGATGTGTCACAAGGATGTTCTATAGAAATAAAATAAGATAATTGGTTCCTAGGAAGAATAGAAAGGAGAGAGCTCATTTGATAGTATAGGACATCATATGCCTTTGAGAAAGAGAAGAAATGATTTCATATGCTATAAACCAATCAAAATGATTGAGAATCCATTTGAGCTTGCATCCTTACATTTCCTTGCCACAAAAGTCAATATTGAACAACACTTTTTGATTCCATGAAATTGGAAAATTACCATTTCAATTCAATAAAGATAATGATGAATTATTTAATTCAATAAATAATAAATGAAAGGATAAATTTTCAATTGGAAGATGAAGTTAATTTGTGAGGGAAGGAAAAGTTTCTAATGTATAGGCATAGTTTTGAATGATTAAAGTGGGATAGGCCTGAACCTTTAACATATCCGCTAAAAAGAACAACTTGGGGTGCATGAGGGTTGCAAACCCAGCCAAAAAACAAAACCCAAAAGACACAAAAACCTTTGATTCGATTGCCACAATTTTTTTTTTGTTCAATTAAATAAGAAAATTACCATTTCAATGAAGGAGGATAATAATGAATTATCAGTTTAATATATAATAAGTGAGAGGATGAAGTTTGTATTGAAAGAGGAAGTCAAAATTTTGAAGGAAAATAAAATTTGTAAGAGACTATGGTTTTTATTGGAAAGGGAAGAAATTTCTAATGTATAGGTGTAGTTAACTAATGAGATGAAAATGAAAATTTTTAAATGACATTTTATTTTTAAACATGACATAATATAAGTTTTATTAATTTCAGATGTAAAAAATATAAAATGAGAGTGAGAAATAATTAAGTATGATAGACAATACATACACTAAATAACCTAACTAATTATTAATATTCTTTTTTACTAATCTTAGAATTATAATTCATATTAAATAATTAAATATCATTTTATTGAAATGAAAGTTATAGCTTATAAGACATAAATATAATTAAAATAATATAATTTTAAACCAACAATACTTCAAATTTATAATAATCAAGAACTACCGTGCAAATATACGGTAGCCCTACATTGTGAATTAAGGTTAATTTGTTTCCCCTTGGAATCTCTAAGATTTTTTTAAAATAAAATAATAATAAGTCATCTCCTATTCTATGGTCGGCCAACCCAACGCAACCCAAGCGGTGTCCTATGATATCATATAAATCCTATTGGAGAATGCTTTAACAAACCAAATCAGGTAACACGCGTACAGGAACAACAGATTGTTTATTTTACAAACCCTAGGGTCTAAAGTCTTCAGTTTTCAATTATACTCTTTTTTCGGCATTACTTGTGTTTTAGCCATGGCGAGCAGAGGATTTGAATTCCCTGTATCAGCAGGGAGTTCATCAATTCCTGTCATGTTTAGATCTTCGGCTTCTGTGCCACCGACACCTCTCTTTGGCACCACTGCGGTTTACGCGCCTGCACCATCCTTCCCCGGCACTGCGACTTACGGGCCTACTTCTTTCTTCGGCGGCAGTGCAGCTTACATGCTTACACCTTACCGCACTGCGGCTTACGCGACTACGCCTCTCTTCGGTGCCACTACGGTTTGTACGCCTACGTCTTTCTTCCCAATCCCCGCGCAATCTTCTGCACTCGATGTGTCTTTCAGCATTCCGAGCATACGATTTTCTACACCACCCATGCTTTTCAACCCTCCGGCAGGAAATTCTACTTCGACTTTTGTTACTCCGCCCACTTCATTTCCTTTTGGAACCTCAGCCACTCAATCTTCCTCTGCATCTCAACATTCACTTGCGTTTAGCAGTTTTGATTCATATTCTTCACCCACCGGTGCAACTACAATTAAAATTCCTGTGTGTGGTCAAGCGACTGCGCTAGTACAGACCACTACTTCTGATGCTGTAACCGTGCCATTTTCATCACGACCAAATTCCGCTACCAATTCCGCTGCATATCCCCGTTTTACGTTATCGTCTTCAGAGGCATCTATGACAACTCCTGCACCTTCAGTAATAGGTAAGTCTCTGTTTCGTAGTCACTGCATTATGATTTGTCATTTACCGTTTGATAAATATTTGGTTAGGCTATGGCGAAGCTTGAAAGTTTCCTAGTTTTCGGAATGTTAGTAGAGGTTCTAGGCTGCCTTGAAATGTTTTCTTTTGCTTTTAATATCTCAGGCAGGATTAGATCACATATCTGAAGACTTCTAAATGTAATCGCTCGTAAATTTGCACTTCTAAGCCTCAAGGTTAAAACCTACTATGTATGATTAACATAAATCAAATATGCTTTTTCTTCGCACAGAGTTTTTATAGATATAAATGAGTATGTGTCTAGAAATGAATTCGGGTTTGATGTGATTTGAGATATATAGAACTAACATTGTTTGGTGTTTTGGTTTCGCAGTTAACTTCGGAGAGTGGGATAGGCCAATGGATATAGCGCGCCAACATGACACTTTTAATCTTATGTTGAGACAACGTATGCGACAGAAGTATGCTGCTATGGTAGGGAGGGATCAACTTTATGAGAGAGTAGCAAGGGAAGAGGTTGGAAGAGATTGGGCCCTAATTGAGAGAGACCAAGCTCAAGCAGATTGGGATAGTCTGCAGATCCAACATGATGAAGCGCGAGAGAGGGAGACACAAATGCAGACAGAGGTGCAACAACTAGATGCTAAGATAGAGGCATTCAAAATAGAGCAAGATCGTGTGCGAGGAGAGCTCGAGAAACTTCATCAGACAGAGGTGCAACAACTATGTACTAAGATAGATGCACTTAAAGTGGAGCAAGATCGTGTGCAACAACTATTTGCTAAGATAGATGCACTCAATGTAGAGCAAGATCGTCTGCAACAGATATGTGCCAAGATAGATGCACTCAAAGCAGAGCAAGATCGTGTGCGAGGAGAGCTCGAGACACTTCATCAGATGAGAACAGAAGATATACAAGTATCGCAGAGGACGGATGCACGACAACGGAGAATGCTAGCTTGAGAGAGGCATTATGGCGAGCAGAGGAGCATCGAGAAGGGTTAGTTTTATTGTAGCCTGCAAATCCTATACCACCTATAAATTTTGATCTCATATTTTGTCATAGCCGTAAGAGAATATAAATTCTGTCCTCATATTTTGTCATAATCGTTAGAGATTGAATATTGTATGCGTATATGGGAAGACATTTTTAATGAATGATTTGATTTGACTATGTATTTATGTGTTGATGTGTTTTTATAAGATTATGATATAGAAATAAATAGATGTGATGTTATGATGATAATTTGGATTATTAGTCCCTGCCTGTATAGGCAGAGACTTATGTTTTCTTCTCGCTTTATTAGTCTCTCCTCGGGAAGCACGCCAACAAAAAATAAACAACTTTCCCAATGGTTCGCAACTTTTGATTAAAAAATAAAATTTTAGACAATTTTCTTCTTTTTATGATTGGCCCACCATATTTTTCCTGGAGATTTTTATATTTTTCGGTTAAAAATTAAAGGAAAAAATCTTGTGACCAATGAAAAACGGACAGAAAAAAATTGAAGAAATTTCCTAACGTTTAGTTTCTAAAGGTTTTGGTGGTTATGCGACATTCTACGAATTGTTATCATGTCTATGTGTGACGCTGGGAATTTAGGGCATTAACCGTCAGCATCCTCCAGATTGCTTTCACCATTAAAGAAGAAGGTGTAGGAAACTAAAACTCTTTGCGGGCCATGTCCCCTTCTTTACAGCCAATAATGACCTTCCACTCCTCTCATTCAACCAGTTTTATTGTCGTTGTTCATTCAGCTAGCCTTCATCGTTGCTGCTTCGGTAAGTTAATTTTGCCTTAATGGTCAGACAAATAAGAATTTGATGTCTTGATGATAAGCTCATATATTAGCATGTGTGTGTAGGACTAGGTTTTTGTTTTGCATATCCATTGAGCAAAGCCTGGTAATGTGTATCCAATTTAGGGGTTTTAAACCTTGAATTAGTTTCTGACCCAGGTAAGTGATTTCATCAGGAAGTGAAATACATGCATAGATAAAGAACCCCTGTAGCTTCTTACACAAGGGATGACTTAATTTACTATGATGACTTTGTCAAATTGAAACAAAGATGTCTACATTTCATTCACCATATGTTCAATTGAAAACATGACCATAGCGACACAGGTGTTGCCTATGTAAAGCTAGAGAAAAGATACACTTTGAATCCTTTGCAAATAGCTACATCTAGTCTTTAACTCCAAGGTTAGATTTACATGAACTTCAATGAAATCAATAGTTCAGTAGCTCATTTTGCAAGGCTTTCAGTAAGGAAATTACATGGGAAATTTGGGGCTCTATTTGCAATGGTGATTGCAAATAGTTTCCTTACAATAGAACAGGGTATAACTGAATTTGAGAACCTGAGGGTGCTTAGAGCTACCACAAGCCTAATAATTACCATAAAAAAGTGTTTCCGTACGGAAATTGCAGGGAAAATTCAGGCCACTCTTTGCAATTAGAATTGCAAATTGATTAATAACCTAATCATATACCACAATACACCTGGATTTAACGACTTGAAGATAACTTTACAATGACTCTCAACACTCAACAAACAAACCCTCTTGTCTAATAACATATGCCTCTGGCATAAGCTTGGCTGCTAAACTCTTGAAACATAATCAAATTGCTTCACATTCCATTGATTCTATCAATAAAACTTTATGAGCAACTACAACTTTTTTGAAAATCACAGCTTTAGACTGACAAAGAATGTACTCATATCATTGATGTGTTTGTCTTCTCCAGTTATATTATTGTAAGATACGAATTGAATTTTTATGTTGTTTTTATGGTTAATCACACAACTTTTTGGAAAATCACAGATTTAGTCTGGCAAAGAATGTACTCATATCATTGATGTGTCTGTCTTCTCCAGCAACATTACTGGATGATGCCAGTTGAATTTTTATGTTGATTAGTATCACTAAGATTTAACAATGCATGATATTTTTCGAACTCATTGGTTTATAGTATTATAGAAGTGTGGATTATTTATCGTAACTATTTGGTATTCTTTGCAATGCATCAGTATTTAATAGCAAATTTTTGGGAATCATATGCCTGTCAATATTTATTCAGTCTCCATGAAACAGGTCTATTCTTTTTAAAACAGATGTTATTGAGTGTGGTAGGGCTTTTGTCTCCTGTAGCTACAGCTTCCCCACAGGGCATTGCAGCACCACATAACTTTGCGGTGACACTCAACAGTCAACAAACAACCCTCCTGTCTAATAACATATGCCTCTGACATGGGCTTGGCTGCTAAACTATTGAAACAAAATCAAATTGCTTCACATTCAATTAATTCTGTGAATAAAATTTGTATGAGCAGCTACCATCTCTACAATGGTGAGCCTGAGACTGTCAACATGAATAAAACAAGCAGCCACCACATCTGCAAACAACAAGCAGAAGGCTATCAACACTAAACACCCAGTTTCCATGAGCGAACATTCACAAGACAATGAGTCACGCAACAACGCAAAATAAGACTGAGGCCCACAAGAATAAGTCTGAAAAAACCAAATTAAAAACATGTTTTTAAACTATATTTTAATGACAAACGCTAAGCCTTTTTCCATACACATTTTGGGGCAAACTAAAATGATTTTTTTTCTGTTTTCTTTAAGTCCGTCTAATTTCAAACTTTATATTAGAAATTTGGCAAACCCTGAGACATAGATACCAAATACATAGAAACTTCTTTAGGGCACTTTTTATTTACTGCACCTATCCATGCATATAACATAAATTTCTTCCCATAGTAACCAGGAAACTCGGCATCAGAGACACATCTGTACTCACATTTCCAGCAAGTATATTCAAAAGTTAATATAGTCACACCATTATCATATACTCATATAAAATGGCACTAATTTTAAAAAGAGATCAGTGCAATCTTTGACCAAGATTTTTACTTATTACCAAGTTGGTTAGATGATCATCCAAACAGTCAATGGGCAGTATGCTTTGTTAAATTTTAGTGATCAGTAATGACAGAATGCCTCAGAAAATATCCCCATGTGGAATGCAATGAGTGTTGGTGCTGCACAAAATGGAATTTTTTATTAAACTTCAGAAGTTTTTAAACCTGGAGCAAGTTTATTTTAAAATATTAAATTCTGTCGAAGGCTATTCAGTCTTTTGGTACATAAAACAACCAATGGTGAAGGAATGCGTAAGGTCAATAGATGCGGAAGTAAAACTCAAATTGCAATCACATTCTACCGAGTTCAAAGGTAAAATATGAAGAGATATAGCATGTGTTACAAGAAAATGACTTGACAATGCGATTAATAGAGAACAAGAGGCATTGTTGGGATAGAGAGTCGATGGTAGAAGTAACCCATGTGAAGTAAGAAGGTGTGCAGGGCATAAGAAACTGGTGTGTGGTTGTGTAAATAGGGAAGGGAATCGTGGAAAGTAGCAGTGACCCATGAAGGAAAGAGGGGCAGAGCGTGAGAGAAGTTTGTTTGTCTGCAAGTTTGAGAGGGCCATTAGAAGGCCATTATTGTAAAAGTGTTTTTACAGCTTTGAGGAGAATAAGATTAAATTCTTTGTTGCAATCTAAACACAAGAGTCTGTGTTTGTTTTCGTTTTTGAATTGTGAATTTCTATTGGCAAGAGGGGTTTCTTTCTCTTGCATCACAAATCTTTCCTAACGAAAATTTGAAGGATATAGCATTTTATTTGGTTCTTTCAAGATGGTGATTATTTCACAATGTTTTAGCAGGATACTGCAATTTTCTTATAACCTTAAAGATCTATTGTATTACCAAGAAAAAAAAAAAGTTTTCTGACTATTCATCTCAACTGCAATTTCCACACTAGAGATCAATATTTTCTATTAATCTCCGCTATATTTTTTTTTTGATATTTTTTTGCAATTGGGAGGGACTCCAACTATATCACGACTCTTGTTTTGTAATTGTTTATGAAATAAATATAAATTATTGATTCAATTTAATTATCTATAAATAATAGAAACAAACTTAAATAATTAGAAAACATAATTAAGAAAGAGAAATAGCATTTTTAATAACCACCTAATTAAGAAGGAAGGAATGTGACAAGGCATACAAAGGGTAACACCATTAGAAAAAAACTAGGACTATTAAGAATTTATAACATACATAAACAAAGAGACAACAAACACATGAATCGACATGTCAAGTTTCATTTAAACACATGTATTGGGAAGAGTGGAGCACCATAGCATATATAAGAAAAAGGAAGGAGCATAGAGAGGTACCTATCGGATCTTTTCCACGCATATTGCATTATTGTTCTTTTACAATGGAAAGTGTAATGGAGAGCATGTTAATTATAAGGTCATACAAGTTGCTTGTGGAAGACATAGTTGTTCCAAAACATTCATGCAATATCATTAGACATCTTGAGCTCTTGGTTATGACAATCATTATACATAATACCATCAATGAGTAGGTGAAGAAAGAATTGAAGTGAAGAAATTTTGATCTTTAGAGACATAATAACCTCAACATGACATAAAAGGAGATGTACACATGAGAGAAAAAATGTTTGTATAGTAAATATATAAGGTAGGATAATATGGATGCCAATTTTTACTTTGTTGATCAACAATTTTATTGCTATGGATCATATCAAGAAACTTTTTCACTTAATAGTTCTTGAAAAAAAGTTATTGCTATATTTAAAAACAAAATTAAAGTTAAAATGTAAAATGATATTTTCTATTCAAAAATTTTATGACCTTAGTAGTAGAAAATTTAGTCATAAAATTTATGTGGTGATGTGTTTTTGATATGATTATGATATAGAAATAAATGTATGTGATGTTATGATGATAATTTGGCTTATTTTTGTTATGATGAAATCTATAGAGGGATCTTTGAATGTTTATATGGAATTGATAATGGTTTAGCTGCTAAAGTACACTTTAATGAAAGATGTAACCTCTCTAATAATAGAATTAGTAAGGATAAGGGTAGGGATAGATCAAATGAGATGTACACATGCAAAAAAATCTCACAAGTATTGTAGGTCTATAGGGTAGGATGATATGGATGCCAATTTTTACTTTGCTGATCAACAAGCTTACATTAAATAATTCATTTAATTTAAGTGAATTGTCAACTTGGCCATTGGATTATAAAGAGTAGAGAAGTGATGTTGGGTATGGATCATATCAATAAACTTCTTCACTTAATTCTTGAAAGAAGAGTTATTACTATATTTGAAAATAAAAAAAAAGTTTGTAAAATAATATTTTCTATTCAAACATTGCATATTACCTTAGCAATACTAAGTTTTAGTAGAATTTCTCCCCCTTACTTTTTAAATACTCTTACACACAACCTCTATCCCATACACCTCATATATAGGAAATACAATAGAAGAACTCATCAAATAGTATTGTAAAACCATGGGCTAAAACCACCCAATAAATTGTAGCTAATCTTATATCCCTCCTAGATGTCCTATGACATGTCCCTCCCCTTTTATAGCTCATTTATGTGTCTGATGTATTTTGAGGCCATAACTTGAGAATCGTGTGCCCTGTTGAGGACTCGTTTGAAGTGTCAAAAGCTCGCGAAGTGCTTTGTTGCCTCATAAACTACTATGCCATTTACACCCACTTTTGAAGTCATTTCAGGGCCTCTAAAGTCCTCAAAATCAAATTTAAGCATGTCATTAGACCCTTCAAAAACAAAAAAATTAATATCTTCAAAACTAGCTGTGATCTTGTGATGTAACTTTTCCAGAATGCTTATCTAGCCAACCAGAAGCTTCGAGGAGAATTTCACACCATTTCGTTCTCAAATGAAAACTTACTATAAATAGTAACCTTATGCAAATGCAAGGTCGAGACACCATTTTTCCAACAAATCTCCCACTTGTGGAACATCTTGCAAGAGAAAAGGGAGTATAAATACAATAAATCAATTGCTAGGGGCTATGAGGCCCATAGACTTTGAACACCATCTAAATTTCTCTATGCTTACAACCTTTGTTAAAGCATCTATAATATTCATCGAATTTTTTACCTTAATCACCTTCACCCTACCACCTTCGACCATATCTCTGACAAAATGATACTGAACATCAATGTGCTTGGTCTGGGCATGAAATGTTGGGTTCTTGGCTAGGCAGATCACACTCTGACTGTCACAATAAACTATCATGGATCCTTGTTTTATTCTAATGTCTGAACATAGTCTCTTAATCTAAATGACCTCTTTACAAGCATGAGTAGTTTCCATATACTTTGCTTTAGTAGTAGAAAAAGCAACCACAACCTGTCGCTTACTCATCCAGCTAATGGCACCACCAAATAAACTAAACACATAAGCACTAGTGGATCTTCTACTATCAATATGACCTACCTAGTCTAAATCCACATAACCATGGGGTGGCTGCAAGAAGTTGAGTCCCACTTTTGGGCAAAAGTGGAAGTGTTTTCTTTGTTTTTCAAAATTTCTCTTGATTGATGTCATAATTTGATGCACTTAGAGATTCAATCTTAAAAAACTCTAGTAATAAAGAATGTAGTGCTTGGAGTCTACATTTCAAATATGTAATTTATTTTAATACCCACATGGTATAAATTTCTTTTTAGTAGGCATGTTTAAAAACTGGTTTTTCCTGTTTTGGGACCATACCACACATGTGTACGACCACCCTTTTTTTATTCAAATAAATTAAATTTTGTAAATATTTTTGGCAAACGATACCTAAGACACCAAATATTGATGAGAATATTTTTTCTTATTTTTTTATTGAATATATTTTTTTAATTAATTCTTAATCGACAATAAGGTATATTTTCAAAACATCGGATGTACGACCACCATAATTTGATGAAAATTTCATATTTTTTAATTTTTTTTCTTAATATTCGAAATAATTGTATGTAAATTGATTTCATATAATTTATTTTTCTAAGAACCTAAAAACAAAAAAGTTATTAAAATTTTATTGACCCTCAACATTTCAGGTTTAGGTACCTTTTTTGATTAATAAATAATACAAAAAATAGTAAAAATGATCTTATCATCATGAAATTTATATTTTTGAAATCAAGACACTGAAAACTCTAATGGGTTTTTGTTTCATCAAAAAATTCAATCAAGAAGGGCTTGAAAAAATTAGGCCAAGGTAGAAATCTAATGTCATTTTACCTTAGCCAATTTTTTGGAGTTCCAAGCATAGGCTTGGTGGGACCAAGCCTACCCCGAAGAAAAAAAAAATGCTAAGGGTTGCTTCCGACCCCTAATTTTAAAAAACGGGCGCCCATTTCACTTTGTACCGTTTAAAGCGAAATGGATGGCCATTTCTTTTGGCATTGACATGTCATTGATGTTAATCAGTATTGCAAATAGGCTACCGATAGAGGTATGTCATCCGGTATTAAGAAGAGTGTACCAATATGGTGAAAGACAAATAAGGTATTAAGAAGATTAACATAAAGGCTTTTCAACTAGAATGATGGAAGACAAGTACTTATTGAGACTATCAGTGACTTCACTGGTATGAGGTGAGATGCATGTGTGTATTAGCATGTTGAGTAATAACCGGTACAACATAAATTGTTTCGAAGGTTGGCTCCCTATTTATGATGAAGAGGCAGAACTTTAAAGTAATCACAAACCACCTGAGGTGAAGATGTGCTACTGGTGTAGTGTGGATTATTGATTAGTGAGAAGAGAAGGTCTCACCAGTATAGGCTTGTGCCGGTATGAGTTTGTTGAATATTCAAGCATAAATTGACCTTGTGTCGGTGAGCTAAGTGCATGACTGATGCCATGCCATGTGGAGCTAAGGTGGCAAGCATGCAGAGGTTGTTGACGTGTCCATCGACATGGTTGTTGAAACAACCACAAATCACGGGATGATAACTGACTGATGCGACTCAAGGAAGAAATAATGATAGAGAAATATCAGTGAGTACTTGGCGCCTAGATCAAAGAAAAGAAAATAGACTGCAAGAGGACCTCGAGAATGAAATAGCTAGATTGCAAACAAGTTGACAGATTTCAAGGCAGAAAATCATGGATGAAATTGCTATCTTTAGCAAATATGTATTGGATAATGGAAAACACATACAGATGCATTCCTTGAGTATAGGTGATCGATCCAAGATAAATTAGATTGGATCTCATGCAGATTTTATTAGGTGAAGGAAACCCTAACCACACTAAGTTTGAATTATTTCTTGGTGGGAAAGCTCAAGTTCAAATATGATGACTTGAGATTATGATTGTTGTTGTTGAAGAGTGAAGGAAACTTTGAAATCGCTATCTAAGAACCAAAGAGATAAAAAGCTGAAGTGTTTTATGAGTGAAGACTAGACCGGTAAGGGGAAGCGAATAAACTGGTGTAAGGAACAAATTGGTGTAGTGAGCATAGAACAAAGATGTGACAAGCTAACAAAAGCGGTACTTGATAAAGAGTGATAAAGTGTGAGTTGAGGAGAAAAGACATTGTGAGAGAGGATTTAGAGAAGTGATTAGAAAAGAAAATTTGCAGAGTGGGTGGAGTGAATATAGACCGGTAAGGTTGGAACGAATAGAGCAGAATATTGTAAGGTTGTAAAACTTCATTTGTAATAATGATTTCATTTGTACAACTAATTTTTATATTGTTTTCACTGAGTTGAAGCTTAGTGTAGGGTTTGTAGATCCTTTAGGTTGTATTCTATAAATTGTGTAGGGGTTGGTGCTCCTTTGAGTTGGTGCTCATAAATCAAGGGATGGTGCCCAAAATATTTTAATCAAAGATTCATTGTGAGGATGGATTTTCCTCGTATATATTTGGTGTTGTATGATGTACTCTTGTACATGTGTTATGTTAATGTTTTAGCAAGCCCTTTCACACACCCTATTTGCATTGTTTGAGCTATTGGTTAGCACTCAGTTTGTTTTATATATTACTCATATGTCCTTGTTGACTAAAAGGAGTTTAAATCACTGATTCACCCCCCTCTCAGTGATCCATTGTATCCAAAAGTTGGTATGAGAGCCATAGGTACCCTATTTGTCAAAAGCATTCTCTAGCTTGGGTGGATCCTGTCAAGTGTTCACAATGACATGAAATGAATCCACCTGCTCAAAAGGTCCTATGTTTTATGGTGTCAACTATGCCTTTTGGAGTAGAAGAATGAAAACCTATTTTTCCTCTCTAGGTTGTGATGTATGGATGTCGGTTGCGAATGGTTATACGGTCCCTAATAATTCCCCTATTGATCCAGATGCTAAGAGGGAATATGAGAACAATGCTAAAGCTAAGAATTTCAATCTTAGTGGGTTGTCTAATAATGAGTTTGTTAAAGTTATGAACTTCTCTTCTACTAAGGAAACTTGAGATAAGTTACAGAAGATATTTGAAGGCGATGGTAAATTCAAGGAAGCCAATTTGCAGAAATTGAGAGAAATGCTTGAGGGTTTGAAGATGAGAGATGAAGAGAAGATTGCTAACTATCTCCAAAGGGTTGATGAAACAACAAATACCATTAGAGGGTTTTGAGAAGAAATAAAAGATGAGGTGGTAGTGAAGAAAGTACTTAGATCTCTTACATATAAGTATGATACAAAGGTCTCAATAAAAGAAGAAGCAAAAGATCTGAAAGTCTTTACAATGGATGAGTTGTATGGCTCCCTAACTGCTTATGAGATTAGGACTACTGGTACTGGTGTTGTAAAGAAAGAAGCTACAAATCAAGACATCAAGAAAAGGAAATGAATAATATTCTGATGATGCAATTGGTGAATACTCTAATGACATTATGGCTGACTTTGTCAGAAGACTCAAGACAGGTTTAGGCAAATACAAAGGCAAGTTTCCTTCGAAATGTTTCAACTATGGAAAGATTGGACATTTTACTGTTAAATGTCCTTATGGTGATAAGAATGAAGATGATCAATCAATTGGTAGAAGATCATATAGTAAGGATAGGAAGAAGAATATCTAGTATTAGAATTATAGCCTATGTTCACATTAGATCTTCTTCTACACACATTGGCAGTATGTCCAAGTTTAAGACAGTTAAAACAAACTGGTTTAAACTTCTTCTTACCTGATTTTATGCCTTTAGATACCGGTTTGTCTTTTGATAAAGTATCCTTTTATTTAGAACACTCACCTTGCTCAATATGTTGAATCCTAATCCAAATGTGTCACCTTTCATTCTCTGAGATTGGATCTGTTCATCCATCATAGAAGAGATTTTGTTGAATTTGTCAAGCTTCTCATTGGCTTTAGTAAGATCTTCATTATGCTTCACGAGTGTCTCTCTAAGAGATATTGCCATCTCAAGATCTACTTGTAATGCTTCATTTTCTTCCTTCTCCTCTTGTTAGTGTTCATACAATGTTGCATTCTCCTACTCGATCTTAGAGATCTCATGATCTTTCTATTTGATCAGATCTTTATCTACCATTCTTGCTTCAAGGTCTTGACTCATATGGATTGTAAGAGCTTCAAGTTCTCTCCTTAAGTGGAGGTTTTCACCATTCAGTTCCTCCACTTCTTCGACCAATGCATCAATGTTGGCCTCATCTAAAGGGTTGTTGTCAGATATCTCCAATTATTGTTCAGGCAGTTCTCTCCTCTTTACTTATGAAGCTTTGAATCTACCTCTCAGGGTTTCTAGCTCATCCCTAATTTCATCAAGTACTCTAGCCATCTCTTTATAACTCATATCCCCCATAATGGCTTTAGGGTTTCCTTCCAAGTGGTCAGGCCTTAAGGAATTTAGGATCTGATACCAATTGATAGACTTATAAAGCACTGAGAGGGGTGGTGAATCAACGATAGAAAATAAATAATACTTTAATCCCAGACTGGTAAAAACATTTAACCAGTTTACTTAAGACTTTGTATGCAATCCAAAGTGTTATAACAACATTCACAATGAATAAAACATTCACCATAAAAAAAGAAATTAAATGCACAAGTTAACTATTTGTAGTAATAGGTAATTGACCGGTTAGGGTCTAAAAAGTTCTCTCTTGAGAGTGAATCCTACTTGGGCTCCCAAGCCCTATTAGGAGATATACCTAGTTAAAGGTAACCTCAGTGGAGGATTTAGATCCAAGTTAATGAATCACCTTCTATGAAGATTTGTACAATGAAGCCTATTAGAGTTTACCCAGTTAGGGGATTTAACTACTGTAGTGATTAGGAAACAACAAGTGGTATGATCTAGAAATAGCACATTCTGCTTGTATAGATCCTTTTATGCTCACTCAATAGTGCATCATTGACACACTCTATAACTCCTTCAACAAATCGTGTCAACTCTAACTCATAACATCACTTGTATCTTGCATATGAAAATAACTCATCAGAATGTCTTTTTATAGACATTAGATTTCATGTTGACTTCAAGAACCTTAACACAATTTCCTAGGTTCTGTGTATTTGGACAATCTTTCATAACACATCAAAGATCACCACCAAAAATGTTGGTTGGTGGTAACAAATCAAGACCGATGATAACTCATCACACAATGAGGGAAAATTGGTTTAAATGCCTATACCATTTTAGTGTTCACCACATCAAACTCATATATCAATTGTCTCCATGCACCTCCTTGTCTCTCTCCACTACATCTCGAAATGCGTAATAATGGAATTGACCAAAAACCAATTTTCTTACCTGCACATACCAGTTGTCTACATATACCGGTTTAGACACCTTCATACTGGTTGGACTTTCTCTATACATATGATACCGGTTTACAATATTAAGACTTAGAAAATATCAGTTTGACTTACCTAAGATGACTATGACAATATGAACATATGTGTGTGTATATATGTGCCATCAATTACAACATATAAACTCATCCAATACAAAAATCATCATCAAGCCAACATAAACAAAAACCCATTAGATTTCTCAGTGTCTTGATTTCAAAAATGTAAAATTCATAGTGATAAGATTAATTTTACTATTTTTCTTTTATTTATTAGTCAAGAGTGGTATGTAAACCTAAAATACTGAGGTTCGGTAAAACTTCAATAACATTTTTGTTTTTAGGTTTATAGAAAAATTAATAATATGATGTCAATCTACATCAAAAGCAAAGAAAACACTTCCACTTTTTGCCCAAAAGTGGGACTCAACATCTTCTAGCCACCCATGCACTATAAACCAAGCACTTCAAAATGTGTCAAGACCAAATCGATCTCCTCTACTTGTCATGCCAAATTACTAATCCCATTAAGAGATTTCAAAGAACTTGAGGGAACAAGATTAACAATCTTCCAAGAAGAAATGGCACATGTTATATACATATTGATTGATGAAATGAGCTTTATCGATGAAAAGTTAATTGAAAACATAGATTCGAGATTATGTCAAGTTTTTTCACAAAGTGCAAATTGAACATTTGTAGGTATGTGATTTTTCAATTTGATTTTCAGTAAATATGTCAATTCTTACATACAACATATATGAACTCAAATACTTAATCATCCAAAACTATTTTCAGGAATACCTATTATTTTAGTTGGGGATCTTGGACAATTGCCAGCGATTTTTCACAAAGTGAAAATTGAACATTTGCAGGTATGTGATTGACTCGAGATTTTTCTATTAAATTCTTATGAATTTCAATTTGTTTTTCAGTAAATATGTCAATTCTTACATACAACATATATGAACTCAAATACTCAATCATCTGAAACTATTTTCAGGAATATCTATTATTTGGGTTGGGGATCTTGGACAATTGCCAGTAGTCAATGATAGGCCACCGTATCAAAGTAAAAGAAGATAAAAGTTATTGTGGAAATAATTTAAAAATAATATCACTTTAGATCATAGCTTTTGGCAAGATGGACAAAACAGTGAGCAACAAAAATTCCGCCAATTTCTAACAAAGATAAGGGATGCAAAACCTACCATAGATGACTAGATGTTGTTAATCACATGTTCTAATACAACAACTGATGCAACAAACAACCAGGAGTTTGACAATGGTGCACATTTATTTTCAACAAATGATAATGTTCGCAACCACAACAAAAGGAAACTACACTCATTGCAAAATCTAGTGGCATGTAGTAGTGCCAGAAGAACAAGAAGCTTTAATGATGTTGAAGGAGGAATAGATGATGAACTTAATATTGGTATAAGAATGAAAGGGTTATGCTAACATAAAATATATGGATTAAAGAATGACTTGTAAATGGATCTCTTGAAAATATTCAAAAAATTGTATATACACTTGGAAGTGGTCCACTAGAACTACCACGATATGTATCAGTTGAATTTGATAATTACTCGGGCATACCATTCAATGATTACCATCAATTTGTAGTTCCAATTACAATAATTGAAAGGGGAATTTCTTCACAGATACCATTGTGTTTATCATGGGTGCTAACGATATACAAATCTCAAGGATTGACGCTTGACAAAGACACTATTGATATAGGACCAATAGAAAGAACATGACTTACATTTATAGAAATATCTCACATGAAGTCCTTACAAGGACTATGAATTATGCCACCATTCACATTTGAAAGATATGGAAAAATGGAAAAGGGAAAACAAATTGAAAGTACAAAAAAAGAAGAATAGAAGCTGAAAGCAATGGAAAATAACTGATGTACAAATTTTTTTAATCAATACAATATATTTCATTTATATATAAAAATTAAATTAAAAGCAATATTCAATACTCATTACAAATAGTATACATAAATATGTATTCAATTGACTATTTCATTTTGCATGTTGTATTGTAATAATTATTTCCAATACATTTTTTCTAATAAAAGTTCAAGATTTATGATAGATATATTATATTTAAAAACCTTTTTTGTATGCAACAACTATCCCTAACAATGGTTATATTATCATAATAGTTTACATAACATATTTTCAATCGAAATCTCACTTATCATTGTATATTAAATATTATTTTAAACAAAAAGTTGTTGGCTTGATGATGATTTTTGTATTGGATGACTTTATGTCTTGTCATTAACGGCACACACATATGTTCATATTGGCATAGTCATATTAGTTAACGCAAACTGGTATTATTGAGTCATATGCATTGTTAACCGGTATCACATGTATAGTTGAATTTGAACTGGTATGAAGATGTCTAAACTAATATATTAAGCTAACTGGTATATGAAATTATGATGATCGGTTTCGATCAATTCTAGAGTTACTAGTTTGTCATGCAGCAGCTAAACACAAGGAGAAGTATGGGGACAATCATCCAAAGTGAATTCAAGTGAATCAGTATATGAGTATCAAGTGGTCAACACTAAACTAGTATCATTGTTATAACTAGTTTCCTAGATCGTGTGATGAGTTATGACCAGTTGTGATGTGTTACCACCAACCGACATTTTTGTAGTTATTTGTGATGTGTAAAGGAAGTTTGTCCAGATTCAGTGAACCTAGGAGATTGTGTTGGGGTTCAGGAGCCGATTTGAAATCTAATATCTATAAAAGGACATTGTATAGAGTTATTTGATATAGAAGATGCAAGTTATGTTATGAGTTGGACTTGGTATGATTAGTTGAACGAGTTGTAGAGTATGTCAGTGATACAATAATGTATTAGCAGAAAAAGATCTAATCAAGCACAAAGTGCTATTTCCTAGATCATTTTAATTTTTGTTTTCTAACAACTACAACAATTAAATCCCTTAACCAGGCAAGCTCTAACAAGTTTTATTGTACAAATCCTCTAACAAGGTGATTCATTAACTTGGATCTAAATCCTCTACTAAGATTACCTTTAACTAGGTATAGATCCTAACAAGAATTGTGATCTCTAACATGATTTGCTCCTAACAGAGAATTTGTAGACCTTAACCGATCAGTTACCTATTTCTGCAGATAGTTAACTTGTGAGTTCCATCTCACCGTGGTTTTTCCCAGTTGGGTTTTCCATGTATAGATACTTGTGTTATATTGGATGTTTGGATTATTGTGAATGTTGTTTTAACACTTTGTATTACATGCAAAGTCTTTAGTAAATTGATTAAGTGTTTTTACTAGTCGACATTTAAAGTGTTACTAGTTTTGCTTTCACTGATTCACACCCCCATCTCAGTGCTTTATAATTTTATCAAATGTTACTAAAATAACATCAAATTTTGAAATCTTGTAGGTATCATGGACTGGAAGACAATAAAATGCACGTGGGATAACCTACCCGAATATTTGTTGTTGATGATTATGTCAAAATTGTCTACAAGGCAATTATCAAGAATTAGATTGGTTTGTAGGAGATGGAATGTGTTACTTACTTTACCTAATCATCTTGAAAACATATTTCAAGATCATTCTCCTCGTAGATGTAATTTCATTTTGCACTTTTTTCCTTTTGGGTCCAAAGCGATACAATCATGGATTATTGAAGGTGATGCAGATGTCTATATGTTACCAACAACAAAGATTCCAAACTATTATAAATGCATTCAGGCGGTTTTAGATGATATATATTGTTGTTTGAAATGGATAAAAGACAATAATTTTTATTTCTACATATATAATAAATCTAATGCAAGTAATCCAAGTTGGATAGAACTTTTGAGTATAAGAAAAATCACAAGCACTTTACGTATTGATTTCATGGAAATTAGTTTTATTTATTTGATCAATCAAATTGTAATCTTGCTTGGATAGTACTAGAGGAGTATGAATGGTTGATTCTATATTGATATTTACGAGTCAAAATTTGATGCGTGGACTAAACTATTTGTTGAAAATTGTTACTATCCTTTCCGAAGAGGTTTTTGTTATAAAGGCAGATTTTACTGGATGAGAAAGCATTCAAACAATGGTGAGGTCATCGAATTTGATTATGCTACATTAAATCTCATGATATTACCATCACCAGTGGATCCTATGACAAAGTACCTACCAATAACAAGTTTCAACTTAGAAGAAGTACAAAGGAAATCTTATGAAAACTATTACGATGTTATGATTCATTGGAAGAGTTTTCAACATCTTGGGAACTATCTAGATGTTACAATTACTTGCTACTAATTGATAAAGAATACCATAGAAAATGGACGTTAGACAAAGATAATAAAGAAAGTCAACAAAGAAATATATGGTCTCCTTTACACATCAATTTACCAAGAACAATTCTTCGAGTAGCAATCCATAACAATGGAAGCATATTAATTGTGGGAGAAACAATATCATTAAATAATATTCAAGGAAGAGTAATTCATATGATCCAATTGTCACACTTTAACCCACAACTTCTTATTGAAAAAAATAAGTATCATAATTATATACCATTATTTACCATGCCAATGGATTGTATAAATGTATGGTGGCCACAATCATTAATATTTTCATTTTAAATATTTACGAATGCAATTTCTTTTACTTGCAAATTTTTGTAAATCTCCTATTTTCAAATATACTAAAATTTCTACATGTTCATTCTTATACTGACAAAAATTTGATCATTATGAATATTGCTAAAATTGTAAAATGATTATTATTTAACAAATGTTAACCTTCTCAAACGTTATTAATACATTATATTTATTATATTCTATTTAATACAATGTATTCTAATTTATTATTATTTCAATTTCGTTAGCATTTAATAGTAAAATTAACTCAAAATATCATAACAAAATATTGAAGATATATAGACTTTACAATCTTATAAATTCAAAGTAGCAACTCATAAATTATAACCCTTACACTAATTATAATTATAACCCTAACCCTAACCCTAACCCTAACCCTAATTCTAAACCTAATCCTAACTCTAATTTTAATTATAAGAAATGATTATAATCTTTAACACTAATGCTAATTATAATTATAACCCTAACCCTAACCATAACACTAGACCCTAACCTTAACCTAATTGTAACCCTAAACCCTAACCCTAACAATAATACTTAGTCTTAACCCTAAAACCTAATCCTAACCATAACCCTAACAAAATACTTTATCCTTAAATCCTAACCCTTCCTAAGTCATAACACTAACTGTAACCTCAATTTAGTTGTAATGCTAACCCTAATCCCAATTAAACCCTATCCCTAACCCTAATACTGATTCTAATTGAACCTGAACCTAAACCCTTACCCCAAGCATTATCCAACAATAATAACTCTAATCGTTAACTAAAACCAATTATAACTATTATTTTATCTATAATACTATAAGTCCCTTTAATCTAGACCCTAACCCTAACAACTCTAATCCTGACCCAAACCCTAACTCTCATAGCTATCATCATAGACTATCTTTCAATGCAATATTAACCCTAACCCTAACCCTAATCCTAATTTTATTTATAATCTTTAAATGTTACCCTAATTATAATCACCAAGACTAACCCTAATACTAACCCTAACCCTAACCGTGATCTTATATGAAAACCAAAACTTGATGCGAACCCTAACCATGATATACACCCTAACCATTATCATATTCCTAACCCTAACCATGATATAAACCTTAACCCTGACCATAATACTAACCTTAACCGTAATCCAAAATATAACCATAAACTGAATCCTAATCCTAACTATACCCTCAATTATAATTGTAACCCTGACACTAAACCCTAACCTTAACCATAAATTTAACCCTAATATTAAACCATAACAATAACCCTAACCCTAACCATAATCCTAACTATAATCCTAAACCTTAATGCTAACCATAATCCTAAACCAAAACCAAACCCCAACGTTGATGCTAACCCTAACCATGATATAAACCCTAAACATTATCATAACCCTAACACTAATCATAAATCTAACTCGAACCATGATTTAAAACTTAACCCTAACCATAACACTAACCTTAACTCTAATTCTAACCATAACCATAATACTCACAATTAAATAAAGTTCAATATATCTTAGATTTTAGCATTTGCTTAACGTAATAATATAATAATATTGTAATATAATTTATTTTAGAACAAACAAATAGAAAATAATAATAATAATTGCAATAATAATATTACATATTATTACAAGAAACATTAATAATATAATATTATATAGTTCTATTTTGATTTTTTTTATTGTTTCTCATGTTGCGCCGCAACTGCTACTAGCTTACATATATTTGATTTTAATCACACATATATATATGCCGAGAGATATCCTTCTCGAGGCGCCTATTTTTATCAAGTACTCTTATCGACGCCTCGATAAAGATATCTCTTGGCATATTTTATATATATATATGATTAAAACCAAATATATGTAAGCTAGTTATATGTCACGTACTCACCACTACCTACCAATTGTAATTCATCACTTCATAATGGACTGTTATGCCTGTCACAAGGAAATTAATTCTGAAATGAAATACCTCTTATGCACATGCCATACTTAGATTCCACTACTTCATAACGCACATGTTTCAGATTGCACCTAGAGCACTTGGACTGCGTTATGTAGAGCTCGGAGAGCATAGTGGTCAAATTAGGTAAACTGTCCCGTTACGATATTTTGTACAGGAAATTTGCTAAGCTTAGGTAGCAGTAAGCCGGTAAAAAAATTTAATTGCCATGTATTTCTGAAACACAACGTATGCATTTCAGATTCCATAGATCTCGAAATTTTTGACAGGAAATGTTTATGTTGCTGAGCCCACCCACGTTCTAGCTGCACTAGCAATCCGCGTCGTTCGCTCCACACTATTTCTACATCCAACCTTTTCAGATACTCGAAACTATTCTGTCTATATTTTCTTTTGAGGTATTGTCTGTTTTTCTTGCAATGGCGAAGCAAAATGTAGCAGAGTTGTTCGGCTTGTTTGGGAAGAAGGAAGAAGAGAAGACACATCAGCAGCATGGAATTATTGTGGATCCACACGTAGCGGTTGTATCTACGCATGAGCAGGGACACGTAGGTGTAGGTGAGGTTCATCCCACGCCTGTCTCTCATGATCACATAGGAGAGCCTTACCCTGTTCCTGTGTCTCATGAGGTTCACCCTGCTCTTATGTCTCATGAGGGCGAAGGTGAGAAGAAGACACACAAAGGGGGGAACACGGTTAAGCAGGGACTCGTAGGCGAGGTTCGCCCAGCTTCTCTGTACGAGGACAAGTTCTATGGCGAAAATGAGAAGAAGACACACGAAGAGCTGCATCACACCAACACCTTTGTAAGTTTTGGTTGGCCGGCTATGACTTCCTTAACATGTTTATATAGACAGATCTGATGAAATAACTGTCTATCCATTGTTATTTGAGAATTTGTCTATCTGAATTCTGTTTTTGTGATCAAATTTATTTAATGTACATTCTCTACTTTTCAAAAATGATCTACATTCTACTTTTGCATCCTATGTTCTGTAACTCCGCATAAATTACTTTAATTGTTCATCAAAACATTGTACATTCCAGTTGATAAGTTCACTGGAATATCTCTGATCTGATGAAATGAATGTGTTTACAGCCTAGCGATGAAGAAGAAGATGAAAAGGGAGAGAAGAAGAAAAACAAGTCAAAGCTTCACGGACGACTTGACAAGGAAGAAGAAGAACACGGTCATGGCAAGGCTGAAGAAGAGGCCGAAAAGATCGAAGAGAAGGTTCCTGGACACCACAAAGAGGAAGAAAAAGGGCATTGAAAGCAATTTGGTTTCATCTTATATCAGGTTGTGTGTAGCTATGCGTATTTATCATCTTTATGTTTGAAGCATACTGTGGATTGTATGTATGTTGTGTTTGTCTTCTACATATAATAAGAATGTAATGGTGGTGCTTTTTTCATTTTTGTTTGGGTAATTGCAATGTTTGTTGAGGTCCCCTCTGTTTCTTTTTTCTCATTTACTTTAAGGAGAGTATCTATTTGAGAGGCGTTAAACCACTCAGGAAGTTGTTACTTCTCAGAAATTGGCAGGTGTATCGGACTTTTATACCTACAGTTCTTCCATACAAACTTTGGACTGACAGTTTACTTTAAGCCCATGGTATTTGCAGGGTTTGACCATAATCAATAGTATAATTTGAGAAATTGAAAGAAGTTTTGTAAAATCATGGTGGTTTTGGAGGAGACAGAAATGTATTTTCCTAGGCTTTCACAAAACTTAACTAATATGGTCTGATAATCATTTACATATATTTATATTCAGAAATCAGATAATAAATTAGGGTGATTTTTTTTTTTTTTTGAAAAGCACACAAATATAAAAAGAAGGCGTTATGGTCCAGGTACTTAGTTAATGCTACTATTAATAGCGGACACCAATTTTCTTTCTTTATCCAAAATAAATATCCCGATTGCATTTGAATATGCATGTAGGTGGGAAAGCTTGCATGTAAATATGTAGGTGGGTAGGTGGGATTTTTTTCTACTCATTTGAATATAAACATTTTTAAATTTTTTACGAGATCTGTTATCTAAGTGTTTAATGTACATTTGAATGTATTTACTAACACTTACATTGAAAATAAGTGTGTAGCTCAACTATAATCAAAGACACTTTAACAATTCAAATTCAGTTATCAAAGTTACATAAGCATATCTCCAAACAATAGTTTTCTTCTAAACTTCGATAACTGAATTTATAGATTTTTTCTGAAATAAATAAAAGAAACTCATAACTATAATCATTTACAGAAGTAGCATTAAGGTATTAAGATTGAGATTGGGGCTAGGGTTGGAAAGAGGTGTCAAATCTTTTGTATATTTAATCAAGCACCCAGTACTTTGACTCATTTATATTATCACTGGTCATGTTGGAACCAATAAGGCCATCCTCCATAAACCCCAACAGATGTTTAATAAATTGGATGCTTCTCTGCACAATTGAAATTTTGAGATCCCAAAAGGCTTTGTTCTAGACTGTGAGAATTCGGAAGTGGGGAGTAGGAACATCATCCTCCATTCTAATAGTGTAATGCATTTTGTAGGGGATTGTTAAGTCTTTGTCAATGCATAGCAAAAGCTTATCTAATTCAAGCAAAAACTCTTCTTTAAAGACCCTTTTGTAGAGAGCTTCCACTACCACCCTTCATTCATTAACCGAGAGAGTCATGGCAATGAAAAGGGTAGGAATATCAGTATTGGCTCTATTTCTGTGATTTCACCTGATGAATTCACCTCCAAGGACACAATTTTATACATGGGAGAAGAGCTTATGAGAGTGTTCAACCATTTAACAGAGCCACTTATGAGTTATCAGCCTAAGGAAATCCATTTACCTTTTCAAAGCAATCAAAGTGATAGAGGTATCCATCAGGAAGAAGAAGGAAATGACAAGAAAAATGCAGCTTAAGGATAGACTTGGTTAAAGAAATAGCCAAACCATAGAGATAATTTAGCAATATTCTTAACCTACTTTTTGAATGAATAACTTTGAAGGTAGGCTTGCTCAACATGCCAATTTCAATTATTGAAGAAGGAAATCATAAAAGAATTCTCAAAATGCATTGTTGAAAGAAGGGAATGTCAAATCAAAAGACAACCAAATATTATACGAATATATTGATAGGGGAGAGTCAAGAGAGTCATTGATGCATATGAGTTGGTACTTGGATATAGACTTGAGAAGGTTTACCAAATTTAATCAATGGCCAAATTAGAAAGAGCTTGAAATGAACCAAATTTATCCCTTGCTAAATGATTCATCCACTAAAAAACCTTATCAATCCATCCATTAAGTTGAAACGCACTAACCATCATCTCAAAGGAACATTAATGAGCGCAAATAGCCAAGTTGCCAAAATAACTAGGTGGAAAAATTAATGAGATAGCTAGGAAATAAAGTGGGAATAGACCACCTTAGCTACTCGCCTACTTTCTATAGTCACACTACCAACCACATTAAACCCCTATCAAATGGTTAGAACATAGGACAATAAGAATTAAAAATTAAAAATTAATTGCTTGTAGGAAAATTGAGAAAAAACATATACTTCTAGACTAAGAACTCAATGCTATCTACTCCTAAGAATGATTACCTTTTTCAACCCCTATCAAACAACTAGAACATAAAGCAATAAGAATCTAAAATTCAAAATCAGCTAACCTTGGGGAATTTGAGAACAAGGATCTACTTCCAAATTATAAAGTTAGTGCCATCTAACCCTAAGAATTTTTACCCTTTCCAATAGTTATACAATAGACAACTAAAGTTCAAATTTCAAATCTAACCACCCATGGAGAGAACAAGAGTTTTCCAACCGATCCCAAATTTCTGAATTCAATTCCATCTAACCATGAATTTTCCAAACGATCTGTCATAAGATTGGCCTCTCTATAGATATGATTGAAGACTACTTCTTCAAAGGAATTAACCACCTCCATTTCTTTCCCAAGCAATCAATTGAGCATCCAATTTGTATAAGAGCCTGCCCTCAAGGCATTGATTATTATGGTGAAATCCCTTTCTATTTTTGAAAGCTTTATGTTTAATTCTCTGCAAAGAAGTACCCCTTCAAGTAGAGCTTTGAGGTTAGCTATGTTATTTGTGTCATCTTTTAGATGCTTTTCCAACTTAGATAAAATTGAACCATTATAGGTATTAACTACACAACCAGCTCCAAAGGTTCCATGATTAGCTCTAGAAGCACCATCAAAATTCAATTTAGCCCAACCTATCTTAGGAGTGGACCAAACACAATTTTCCCTTGTTATTTTACTTATTTGATCCTCAATACCAATGTAAACAGGAATCTTCAATCCCAACCCTTTCATTCTAATAGAGCCATTCTAATTTGAAAATTAAACTTCCCTTTTCATTTGACTTCCAATTCTACTATTCATCACTTCCACATTAACAACTTCCACCTTATTGATGAATGACCCCCAAATCAACTTCTTTCCTTGGAAACTTTTTTAGTTTCTCTCTTTCCATAGTTTCCATAAGATAATGGAGGGCAAAATAATCAACAGACCTCCATATATACAATTCTGATTCAACTCTGACCAACTTTTAAAAAGGTTAAGGATGTCATTAGGAAGAGTAGTGATTCATCCTAGTTTGGAACAAAACCATCTCTACTATTTTTGGGAAAATAAACAACCTAAAAGGATATGATTGAATGACTAATCATGGTGTTCATATAAAACACATATAGATGGACCTTCAAAGCCTATTCTCCTAAACCATTGAGTAGTTAAAATTCTCCCTTGAAGAGAAGCCCAAGAGAATGTTGCTTCTTTGTGTAAACATAATATATTCTAGTATAATTGAATGGGGATCAGTTTTAACAAAACAAATTTAGATGAACCTTCAAAGGCTATTCTCCTAAACCATTTAGCAGTTCAAATTCTCCCTAGAAGAGTAGGCAAAAAGGATGTCATGCTCAAGATAAAAGTCTTGGAATTTTAGATTGACATACTCCTTGTCATTATCTATGCATATCTGTCTAATAGAAAGACCAGAATACTTCTCTAAAAATGCCTCATATATCCTAATTTAATTAAAGACATCAGTCTTGTACTTTAGAAATTACGCCCATGTATGCCTAGAGAAGTCATCATTCAATGTAAGCACATATTTGGCCCCCAAAAAGATGGAGTCAGAAAGAACATGAGGTCACTATGAACTAGCTCCAATGTACTTTAGCACGATGGGCTCTACTCAAAGTAAAAGAATCCTTGACATTCTTACCAAGCACACAACCTTGACAAACACCATCAGTGAAAGAAAAGATGAATATCAAATGATCTCCCTATCCATTTTTGGGACTTGAACTGTTTGAGAATGACTGAAAATGGTTTGGGTAATTTTACATGTTTTGTAAAAGAACCAATCAATTACGCAAGCACCACGTGTGCTTGATTTTGTGTAGAGATGGATTTGTCAATGGGCCTCCTAGTTGAGATCTCATTGAAAGTTGGCAAGAGACTCTAGTGGAAATATGTAGATTGTGGAAATAATTATTTTAGATGTAGGAGGCTTTTTTTACAATTCATCATAAATCATTATCTTAATAGTTAAAAATTTATAATTAGGTGTTTCACAAGACTCCCATGTGGTGCATCGATGCCAAATCTAACCATTATCTAGTTTACCCTAAGATGGTTTCAAGCTCTTCTAGCTCCCTTTACCAACTTGATCACTTGGAACTTCTATTTCTCTCCCCAAATAAACATTTACAATGTGCAAGGGGTTTTGCTTGAGATGCATATTACATTGTTCTTATATAGATATCCAATCTTTTCTCAAGGAGAAGCAATCACTTCCTACCAACATTTATTGTTGCTTGTTTAAAAGAATCACTACTTAATGGGACATTTAGGAAGGGTGATGATCATGTTGATTTAGATGTAGGAGGCTTTTTCCACAATTCATCAAAAATCATTATGTAAATAGTTAAATTTTTGTATTTAGGTGTCTCACAAGACTCCCATGTGGTGCATTGAAGCCAAATCTAACCATTATCTAGTTTACCCTAAGATGGTTTCAAGCTCTTCTAGCTCCCTTTTCCAACTTGTTCACTTGGAACTTCTATTTCTCTCCCCAAATAAACAACATGTGCAAGGTGCAAGGATTTTTACTTGAGATGCATATTACATTGTTCTTATATAGAGATCCAATCTTTTCTCAAGGAGAAGAAATCACATCCTAACAACATTTTTTGTTGCTTGTTTAAAAGAATCACTACTTAATGGGACATTTAGGAAGGGTGATGATCATGTTGACTTAGTTTTTTTAAAGGATATGAGGAGAAATTCCCCCTAAATGAGGTGGATCAAAATTTAGTTTTCTCCTCCCAATCTGAGCATACATGGATATAGGTCAAGAGGAAAAGGTCACCTTCAAGAATACACCAAATTCTATTAATGTCATCTTCCAAAAAAGAAAAAAAAAGGCTAAAGTTAAATTTTATCCATGAGGAGTTCTTCCTTTGTGCACAAAAAATTGTTTCCAAAATATTTTTTATGATATGTAAGTTATATTTTTGATAGCACACCTTTGTGTTGCCTTGTTGCACCCCTTATGGCTAGGGCATACATTTTATATTTATTTAGATCTTTATATTATAGAAGCTACCCCATTGATCTAGATTATGTATGGAAATTTTGTCTAAAAAAGTGACTGTTGTAGTTAATGAAATTTGTCTCAAATTGTTTTGGCCAATCAAATGGCTATAAAATAATTTTCACAATTTTATAACTTAAGAAATGAGAATTTAGACTATAGAAATAATAACAAATATATGTCTATTTTAATTTTTTTCATTATCTATTCATAACATTATATATAAAGTGATAAAATATCGGCTTCAACCTATTACCCAGCCAAAAAAAATGTAAATAAAGTGACTCTTTTATATAATATAACATTTCTACAAATTTTATTTCTGAAAACATAATAAAATTTATTAGCTATTTTATAGGGATTTGATTCACACTACGCAAATAAATAATTAAACTATTTCATCTTAAATTTCATCTATTATATTATATTCTATATTATGATTTAGTTGTCCGTTGACTAATAGTTATATGTAAGGGTAACTATTACAAACATTTTTATTAAAAATTATAAAAATTGAAGTACACTTTTATTTATTCATAAGAGTAAATATTCTATTGGCTAATGACATGTCATCCATTTCTTTTTAAAATCCCAAAATCCCATGAACATTAAATTTCATCTATTATACTATATTCTATATTATGTTTTAGCTCTCTACAATATATGAACCACAATTAAGTTTATATCAAGTGATGCAAAATTGGGGACAAGATGATTCAACTAGTATGTAAGATTTTCATCAAAATCCAAGTTTAGTATCTTTCTCAATAAATGAAATACCAAATGCTTTGTTTTGCCTCGATGCTCTCATACAAAACCAAGAGAACATAATAAAACTACTTTGCAGATTAAAAAACAAACTCACATTTTATATATTTTATAAAAGAAACCCTACTATATATGTTGTCAATTATAAGACTTGAGACTAAGCCAGTTCAAATGTCATTAAAGAACTAATTGCCTTCCCCCAAAGTATCATTCTACAAGCCATAGATACGATAACAATGAGAAATACTTAAATTTAATAAACAATAGCCACACTAAATAACCTAAATAATTATTAATACTATATTATTAAAATTATAATTATAATTAATATTTCATAATTAAATATCATTTTCTTCAAATAAAATAGTTATAATTTATGAGACTCAAATATAATTAAAATAATATAATTTTCAACTAACAATACTGCAAAATTATAATAAATAATTAGCACAAATATACACTAGCCCTACGTTGTGAATTAAGGTTAATTTGTTTCCGCTTGAAATCTTAAAGATCTTTTTAAAATAAAATAATAAATCCTCTATTACTATATGGTCGGCCAATCCTACCCAACCCAACTGGTGCCTATGATATCATATAAATCCTAGTGGAGAATGCTTTAACAAACCAAATCAGGTAACAGGCTTACAGGAACAACAGATTGTTTATTTTACAAAACCCTAGGGTTCAAGGATTCAGTTTTCAATTTTAATCCTTTTTCGGCATTACTTGAACTTTAGCCATGGCGAACAGAGGATTTGAATTCCCCGTATCAGTCACTGCGGCTGATACACCTACGCCTTTCCCCGGCGTCACTGCGACTTACGCCCCTGGTGCCCCCTTCATCGCCACTGCGGGTTACGCGCCTACGCCTCTCTTCGGCGGCACTACCGCTTACCCACCTACGGCTCTCTTCGACGCCCCTACGGTTTGTCCACCTACGCCATTCTTTGCAATCCCTTCGCAATCTTCTGCTCTGGATGTGGATCTGTCTTTCCGCACTCCAGGCATAGCATTTACTCCACCCACGCCTTCCAACACTCAGGTGGGAAATCCGCCCACTTCCTCAGCAACTCAATCCTCCTCTGTATCGCAACCATCAAATGCGTTTTGCACTGTTGCTTCGTCTTCATCAACCACCAGTGCACCTACAATTACAATTCCTTTATCTGGTGAAGGGACTGCACTAGCACAGACCACTACTTGTGCTGCTGTAACCGTACCAACATCTGGGATGTCATTTTCATCAGGACCAACTTCCACTACCAATTCCGCTACATATCCCCGTTTTACCTTATCGTCTTCAGAGGCATCTGCAACAAGAACTGCATCTTCAGTAACTGGTAAGTCTCTCTTTCGTAGTTACTGCATTATGGTTTGCGATTTACTGTTTGATAATTAAATTTTCTAGGTTATGGTCAACCTTAAAGGTTTCTTAGTTTTCGGAATGTTGGCAGAGATTATAGGCTGCCTTGAAATGTTCTTTTCTTTTCCTTTTAAATATTTCAGGCAGGATTAGATCACTTTTTTTAAGAATTCTAAATGTAACCACTGCTGAATTAACCTGATAGTCATTACACCACAGTCACACCTGTTAATAATCACATAAATCAAATATGTTTTTGCGCACGCTGAGTTTTCATAAATATAGATGAGTATGTGTTTAGAAAATAGTTAGAGCTTCTTGTGATTCGAGATACATGGAACTAACATTTTTTGGTGTTTGTGTTTCGCAGCGAACACTCCAGAGTGCGATAGGGCCACGGAAAAAATATATGCTGCTATGGTAGAGATGGATCAACTTTATGAGAGATTAGCAAGGGCAGAGTTTGTGAGAGGTGTGGCCCTAATTGAGAGAGACCAAGCTCAAGCAGAACGGAATAGTCTGCAGATCCAACCTGATCAGGCCCGAGAGAGGGAGAGACAAATGCAGATAGAGGTGCAACAGCTATGTGCTACGAATTATGCGCTCAAATTAGAGCGAGATCGTGTGCAACAACTATTTGCTGAGACAAATGCACTCAAAGTAGAGCAACATCCTGTGCAACAACTATGTGCTAAGATAGATGCACTCAAAGTAGAGCAAAATCGTGTGCTAGGAGAGCTCGATACAATTCATCAGATAGAGATGCAACAACTATGTGCTAAGATAGATGGACTCAAACAAGAGCAAGATCGTATGCAACAACTATGTGCTAAGATAGATGGACTCAAAACAGAGCAAGATCGTTTGCGAGGAGAGCTCGAGACACTTCGTCAGATGAGAGTATCAGATATACAAGTACCGTTGAGGATGGATACATTGACAATGGAGAATGTTAGCTTGAGAGAGGCACAAGGGAGAGCAGAGGGGCATCCAGAGGGATTCGTTTTGTTATAGCCTCCAGCTCCTAGACCACCTTTAAATTTTGTTCTCATATTTTGTGATAGTCGTAAGAGAATATGCATTTTGTCCTCATATTTTGTCATAGTCGTGAGAGATGGGGTATAGTATGTGTATATGGATAACTGATTATTGCAAGGACATCTTTTATCAATAATTTGATTTCAGTTTGTGTTTATGTGATGATGTGTTTTTGGTATGATGATGATATAGAAATAAAATGATGTGATGTTATGACAATATTTTATCTTATGTTTGTAATTCTTTAAGAAATAAAGATAAATAATAGATTCAAATTAGTCATGTGTAAATAATTGAATGAAATTTGGATAAGAAGGGAACATAATAAAGGAGGAGATCTTGAAAATAAGGAATCCTCACCGAAGGGCATCTTTTGAGGATTGACATTTTCTTCTAGCTCAATTTATTCTTTAATCCTCAGTATTGTTTGGGAGCAAAATTTTAGAAAAATCTCTTCTACCATTTGATATTGAATAACACATTAAGTTTCTTTGGATTGGGATCTTTCTCTTTAAAGGGTTTTCTTTGAACAAATCACTAAGATGTGGTATGATTTTTGTGTTTATTTTCTTGCAATTATTATTTTTTCACATACCTTATGTCATAAATTAGTATATTGAGCATATTTTACATTTCTACTTCTTTTAATTTGATATAGAGCTTGATTGATAAGCTCAAATATTTGGTGTTAGGAACAATTTTTTCTTGTTCTAACTTTTATTTGGGTTGCAACTTATAATAAAAACATACAAATAGATAGGTTCATCAAAATAAAGGACATTCTTATTTATGTGAATATTACATATAGAAGAAAACTATATTTAGTTTAAATATAGTTATTGTTGATAAAAAAAATAGAATACAAACACCGATCTAGAGAGATAGATAAGGGTGTGATCTGTTAACACAGTTCCTGAATATGTAACTAAGGAAAGAGATTATTCTTAGGGATATCATCTAGGGGCTGCATCCCTAATAGGATATATAAGTAGGCAATTGCAAATGAGGTTAAAAAGATGATGAGGGGAATAGAAGAATAGTGAATAGAAGATAGAAAGTATAAATCAGATATAAGGAATGTACTCAATAGATCAAGATATCAATATAAGAGGTATAATTATCAAGCCTCATATTATGTATGGTGTTTTATTTTTGTTTTAATGACAAGAATAGATAGTTGGGCCATAAAGTGGGAATAGGCCACCTTAGCTACTTGCCTACTTTCTCTAATCACACTACCAACCACATTCAACCCCTATCAAATGGCTTGAACTTAGGACACTAAGAATTATAAAAAAAATTAATTGCTCGTAGGAAAATTGAGAACAAACATATACTTCTAGATTAGGAATTCAATGTTGTCTACTCCTATGAATGCTTATCTTTTTCAACCCCTATCAAACAACTATAACATAGAGAAATAAGAATCTAAAATTCAACATCAACTACCCTTGGGGAAATTGAGAACAAGCATCTACTTCCAATTATAAACTTGACACAATCTATCCCTAAGAATTTTTACCCTTTCCAATAGTTATACCACAAAGAAATAAAGTTCAAATTTCAAATCTAACCACCCATGGAGAGAACAAGAGTTTTCCAACCGGTCCCAAATTTCTGAATTCAATTCCATCTACAATGAATTTTTCCAAACAATCTATCATAAGATTGGCCTCTCTATAGATATGATTGACGATTACTTCTTCAAAGGAATTAATTACCTCAATTTAGGTCTCTCACAAGACTCCCATGTGGTGCGTTGATGCCAAATCTAACCATTATCTAATTTACCCTAAGATGGTTTCAAGCTCTTCTAGCTCCCTTTGCCAACTTGTTCACTTGGAACTTCTATTTCTCTCCCCAAATAAACAACATGTGAAAGGTACAAGGGTTTTTACTTCAGATGCATATTACATTGTTCTTATATAGATATCCAATCTTTTCTCAAGGAGAAGCAATCACATCCTACCAACATTTATTGCTGCTTGTTTACAAGAATCACTACTTAATGGGACATTTAGGAAGGGTGATGATCATGTTGATTTAGTTTGTTTAGAGGATATGAGGATAAATCCCCCCTAAATGAGGTGGATCAAAATTTAGTTTCCTCCTCCCGATTTGAGCATGCATAGATATAGGTCAAGACGAAAAGCTCTCCTTCAAGAATACACCAAATTATACTAATGTCATCTTCCAAAAAGGAAAAAAAAGGCTAAAGTTAAATTTTATCCATGAGGAGTTCTTCGTTTATGCACAACAAATTAATTCTAAAATATTTTTTATGATATGTAACTTATTTTTTTTATAACACACCTTTGTGCTACCTTGTTGCACCCCTTATGGCTGGGGCATACATTTTATATTTATTTAGATCTTTATATTATGGAAGCTACCCCATTGATCTAGATTATGTATGGAAATTTTGTGTAATAAAGTGTCTGTTGTAGTGAATGAAATTTGTGTCAATTTTTTTTGGCCAATCAAATAGCCATAAAATATTTTTCACAATTTTAAAACTTAAGAAATATGAATTTAGAATATAGAAATAATAACAAATAAATTTCCATTTTAATTTTTTTTAATTATCTATTCATAATATTATAAATAAGGTGATAAAATATCGGCTTTGGCCTATTACCCAACAAAAAAAAATGTAAATAAAGTGATTCTTTTATATAATATATAAATTTCAACAAATTTTATTTCTCAAAACATAATAATAAAATTTACTATCTATTTTATAAGGATTTGATTCACACTATGTAAATAAATAATTAAATTATTTCATCAATAATTATAACTAAAATTATTTTTATTAAATTAAGATTATGTTTTTAAGAAAAATGTATATTTTTAGTACAATGTTCATGTTATATTATAAATAGCAATGAAAGTAAGGGCAATCAATAAAATTGGGTAGAAAACTTTATCCAAGATTAAATTTTCTAGAAGGTAAGAAATTAAACACATATCTCAAGAAAAGAAATGAAAACTAAGCATACCCAAATATTGTCCTATTGATGCTCATGGTAAATGAGATACTAACTAATAATTTATATATAAAATCAAATATTAAAAATTAGGAAAATTAAACTACACTATTATTTATACATGGGAGAAAATATCTATGGCTAATGACACCTCATCCATTATTTTTTAAATCTTGATATCTTGTGAACAGTAAATTTCATCTATTATACTATATTCTATATTATGATTTAGTTGTTCGTTGACTAATAGTTATATGTAAGAGTAAATATTACAAACATTTTTATTAAAAATTATAAGATTTGAAGTACACTTTTATTTATTCATAAGAGTAAATATTCTATTGGCTAATGACACCTCATCCATTTCTTTTTAAAATCTCAATATCTCATGAACATTAAATTTCATCTATTATACTATATTCTATATTATGTTTTAGCTTTCTACAATATATGAACAACAATTAACTCTATATCAAGTCATGCAAAATTGGGGACAAGATGATTCAACTAGTATGTAAGATTTTTCTGTCAAAATCCAAGTTTAGTATCTTTCACAATAAATAAAATAGAAAATGCTTTGTTTTGCCTCCATGCTCTCATACAAAAGCAAGAGAACATAATAAAACTCTTTGCACATTAAAAAACAAACCACATTTTATATATTTTATTAAAGAAACCTTACTCTATATGTTTTTAATTATAAGACTTGATACTAAGTCAGTTCAAACGTCATTGAAGAACTAATTACGTTCCCCCAAAAGTATCATTATAGAATCCATAGAACTGATGATATTCTATGATCAAATAAATGATTATTGAGTCTAATTCTATTTATATATATATTATAAAAAATATACGATAAGATGAGAAATACTTAATTCTAATAAACAATAGTCACATTAAATAACTTAAGTAATTATTAATATTAGAATTATAATTAATATTTCATAATTAAATATCATTTTATTCAAATAAAAAAGTTATAATTACACTGAAGGCATGCCCTTTATGAAGTATTCCAATTCACTTTACAACTCAATGGTTCTAATTGTTGGAGAGACCTTGCAAGACGATTAAAACGCTAGTGATCGTTAGATTTCCCATAAATTTTTCACCGATATTATGTTTCCCGTCGTCACTTTTTACACGCACATGATGTTTTTCCTTCCACTATTATACCATTTTTAATGACTCTTTTCCCTTTTTTGAGTTCCCACCATGAATATTCTTGTTGCCCCGTTTGTTGTTGTACTATCTCTATATTACTGAATAAAACATGGCTATGTCTATTCTGACTCCAAAACGGACCTTTTGTACAGCGTGTTAGTGAATACTTGGTTATAGTACCAAGTATCTACAATGAAAACAATGTTAGTAAATGTCCTCTTCATTTAATCTATTATTCACTAAAAAGTGAAAATCATATCATATTGATAAGAGCATGGAGATTAACATTATAGTAATATTTTTTGTGATATATGTAGAGTAGTATAATGAATGATACTTGTGATCTCTTAAGAAGATGAAATGAATAATGTTGATGGTACAACTAGCAAAATAATGTTTAGTGCATATTTGAGAAATGTTGAACATTGGTGGTATGTAGAAAGATATTTTGATATAAAAGAAAAAGTATAAGAAGTTGCTAAAAATAATCCATTGAAAAATATTTGAGATGTGAATTTTGCAATTATGACGAAGTCATATCAGAAAAGGTGAAAATGATAGAAATAGAGAATTGGTAGAAATAAAGAAAGCTAGATATGTCATATTATCTCTCACTTCATACACTAGCAATATTGTTGCCTTTTTACCAATTGTAATGTCCCGTTTTAGGATTTACCTAAATTTAGTTGTGAAATAGTAATTCTAAATTAAGATGAGAATTTCATTATCTTCAATCATGTAAACTTATAATTAAACTATCAATAGTAAGGTCACTTTTGAAATATTTTTTGTGTAACACCCAATGTTAATCACTAGAAACTCATATTAGGACATCAAATATTAATAATTCAATGTAGTATTTAAATCAATATATTAATCATTAATATCTAACTCAATACAACATATAGAAAATTACTAATTTAATTAAATTGTAAATTATTATAGTTAATTGTACTAGCAATTCATTATAAATATATGCAAACCATAATCTCAAGGATAGTTATACTTATATTGTGAGACCATGTGGGGATTTCTCATCCATTCATCTTAGGGTGCCATACTTGAGAATACCCTCAAACACGTGTGCATTGATTTAATTATAGATCCTCTATACCCCTTAGCCCATTAACATAACAATATTTTGGGTTCACTCTATTCCTCAATCTACCTTGGAGATTATCCATAATCCTTGATCAAACTTAGGAGCATGCATAAACCTCCCAACTCATGAGCATGGCAAGAACACCAAACATCCCATGGGCATGCTTGGATATTAGGTTCTTAACATCCCATAGTGCATTAACATGGAAGATCTCTTATCCATCCATATTAGAGTGGTATGATTGTTATATTGTGCACTTGGATATATGGTCATCCTTCTTATTTATAAGATATTACTATAAAGTAAAAATAGATTTCTTAAAGGAAATATTCTATAATAAATGTTAATAAAGGCCTATTATAATTTTCAATAATATTATTAAATATAACTTAAGAAAACTAATAAAATTGTATATGCATATAGTTATTTGGTTCGACATATAGAGAAAGGGGGAGAGGGAGGGAGATAAAGAGATTGAAAAATAAAGAGATCTATGGATAGACAAATAGAGATGGAAAGAGGGTGAGGGAAACATGAGGCAATAGAGGGAGAGATGCATATATATTAGAAAAGAAATAGAGAGATGTAGAGATATATAAGAACATAAAATGAGATATAGATAGAGATAAAGAGGTAGATAGGGGTATGACATGATAGTGGGTAAATGAGGGAGGGAGATATGGGGAGAAATAGAGATGAGAGAGAGAGAGAGAGAGAGAGAGAGAGAGAGAGAGAGAGAGAGAGAGAGAGAGAGAGAGGAGTGTATAAGATCTAGAGATGGAGAAACAAATATAGAGATAGAGATAGAGATATAGATAGAGATAGAGAGGGAGAAATAGGGAGTATGTGTTTGTGTGAGTGAGAGAGATATAGAGATAGAGATAGGGAAGGAGAAATATGGAATATGTGTGAGTGAAAGAGATATAGAGATATATATATAGAGGGAAAAAAATATATAAATAAATATACTTAGGGAGAGAGGAAGAAATAGGACATATAAGTAGAGATATAGAAAAAGAGGGAGTGAGAGGGGGAGAGGGAGATATACAAAGATAGATATAGTGGGAATGATACATTGGGCAATGAGAGAGATACATATATACATATAGCCTAGAGAGAGATATAGATGGATATAATAATCAAATGGCATGTTACTCTTAGTATAACTCTTCAATAACACAACTATCTAAAAATTATTAGTATGAAATGACTAATCAATAGTTAGGTTATCTCTCTTGCTCTCTTGTTCTAAATGTTTAATTTATCTTTAAAGTTGGAATTTAATTTATTATATAAATTAAAATAAATTTTAAATATTTAATTACCCTACAATAAACAAAATTTTAATAAGACAAAAATATAAGTTAGATTAATTCTAATACCTTTTACTTATTATTTTTAATTCCATAAAAAGACATAAATAATTAAAATTAAATTTTAATTTAATAAATAATCAATTTAAAAAAAAAGTAGAAGTATTAAAATAAAATAAGAGCTGGAATATCTAATAAAAAAATGTAACATTAAAATATTCTCATCAAAGAAAATAGTAATAAAATAAATATTTTAATTATAAATATGAATATTCTACAATAACTAACACTTTGGTAAGACACTATCCCTAGACTTGTCAAGGAACAAGATAATAAGATGATCTCGTCTATTATGTCAAGGGAATAAATCAAAACAGTTGTCTTCTCTTTTGAAGGCAATAAGGCTCCAGGGCTAGCCGGGTTTCTTATGTTCTTTTTTTAATGGTTCTGGGAGATAGTGGCTAATGAAGTGGTGGATATTGTTAAAGAGTTCTTTGGCTCAAGATGTCTTCTTAAAGAGATAAATGCTATATTCTTGGTTCTCATCCCAAAACATCTAGGAGTTGCAGACTTTGAAGCATTCAGGCCTATAAGCCTTTGTAATTCTTTTTACAAAATCATCTCTAAGGTCTTGAGCTCAAGATTATTGAGTATTTTTCCCTCCTTAATCTGTCCTCAGCAAAATGGGTTCATTCCTGAAAGGTAGATCCTTGATTCCATCATCACGGTCCATGAAAATGTCCATTCCCACACAAAATCTAAAACTGATGGGTTTCTTCTAAAATTGGACATATCAAAAGCTTACGATTGTGTATATTGGGATTTCTTGCTCAAAATCATGAAGGTTTTCGGCTTCAACAATAGATTCCTCCAGTTGATTGGTCAACTTGTTTTAATAGCTTCCATTTCTATCATAGTGAATATATCACCTTCACATTTCTTTAAGAATTCAAGAGGGATAAGACAGGGGGATCCCATGTCCCCTATTATTTTTACTATTATGGTGGAATTCCTTGGTAGAAACTTGCAAAAGATGGTCAAGTAGGGTTCCTTAATGGGTTTAAATCCCTCCTCAAGTAGCGTGGTTTTCACATGTCAATAGTTTGTGGCTGATACCATTCTAATGGGGAGATCCACAGTGGCTGAAGAAAGGAACATGAGAAAGGCCTTTGATGATTATGAGTCGGCTTCAAATCTGATGGTGAATAGAAAAAAAGTTATTTAGTTTTTTTCAACACTGTAAAGCCTAGGCAGAATAAAATGGCCAGAATTCTTGAATGTAGAATTGAAGTTTTATCCTTTATTTATCTTGGTTTTTCTCTAGGTCTTAAGCCCCATGACTCCTTTTGGAATGTCCTAATTAACAGATTTAGTAAAAAGGTAGTTGGTTGGAAGGGTTCTCTTCTCAGTCAACCATATAAAATTCAACTTCTTAAAGCTACTCTCTAGAGACTCCCAATCTATGCATTGAGTCTCTTTAAAATCCCGTTTAAATATGCAAAGGCCATTGAAAAAATTCAAAATAACTTTCTTTTGTCAAGAGTGGAGGAGAGGAACAAAATGTTTCTTATTGGTTGGGATTCAGTCTGTAGACCTAAAGATTTTAAACATACATGCTTGGCCCTAATGGCATCCATTATATCCTGTCGAACAGCCTGCATACCCTATCAATCCATCATTATCGATTCATACATGCCTGGCCCTCATGGCATCCATTATATCCTATCAAACTGCCTGCATATCCTATCAATCAACTGCCACTCAATCACATATGGTTTCCAACTGATCAAATACCTACTCCTGAACACATACGACAAAATCCACTGCATCATCCTCCCACTTCTCACAATTCTGGTAAGGCCTCCATACTAGACTGTCTATCTCATCAATCACCCATTGCTAATAATCTAGCCTCCCAATCTGTGGCTGAAAAGTAATCATATCATACAAATATACATAATTGCGCCCATGTCCCCTACCTCTAAAGTGTATCGAACATGTAATAAGTAGATTCTCATATGCCCATACCTACAAAAATGTCACTCTGCATCCTAATCTCATTGATTCATGATATACAAACTGATGCAGCTCATAATACACATGTGCTAGCAAACACAACCCCCATGCAAACCTGGTGTGCTTAGTCACCAAATTCTCTAGAGTCCTTCCCCATCCCACAACCAACCCTCATGTCACCCTGTCTAGAAATAGGAACCCACTAATACCTCCTACCAGCAACATCGGTAGCACCAATCCTGTCGCTATCATGGTATCACAAGCCATATGTCCTGCCCTCATCTCTAGTTCCAGATCCTAAAACACTCATCTCAGTGCATCCTTGGATCCTAAAACACTCACCTTAGAGCATCCTTGTCTCCCTCTCGATCATAAGGAACCAACTCTCAAACGATTGGTATCCTCTGTATCCTAGATACATCCTCTAAGGTGACTATCATTTCACCCATCAGCAAATGAAAAGTGCATGTCTTTGAGTGCCATTTCTCAGTTAATGCAATCACCAATCCCATGTTCACCCGAAACTCAAGCATGTACATAATATATCACAATCCCATAGCCTCAACTGCTTCTCTATCCTCAAATGTCAGCTCTACTCATAAAATCTGAGTTGAAGGGAATCTCTCTTGTGACTCTAGCATAGGTAGGTCCTCCTACAGTCAAGCAAATCAACTATGTGAATCCTAGTGGTACTCCCTATTCATCACAAAGTGTTGCTTTTTATCCCTAGTGTTTATATCTATCATATGGCACTCTATCCTAGTGGTACTCCCTTGTTCATCACAAAGTGCTTCTTTTTATCCCTAGTGCTTATATCTATCATATGACACTCTATCATAGTGGCACTCCATGTTCGTCATAAAGTGCTGCTTTTTATCCTAGTGCTTATATCTATTATATGGCACTCTATTCTAGTAGCATTCCCTGTTCATCACAAAGTATTTATTTTATCTTATCTTCTAGGGCACCTTCTTCAGTGTATCCTCTTGAGTAGCTTGTCTAATTGACAATGTATGTTCTATCATATAATTATCAATTTTAGCCTAATCGAATTTACAACGTATGTTCTATCACAGAATTATCAATCCCTATGGCACTCCCTGTTCATCACAAAGTTCCTCGCTCTATCCTATCCTAGGGCCTCTGCTTGAATGTATCCTCTTGAGTAGTTATCCTAATTGGCAACATATGTTCTATCACAAAATTGTTATTCCCAGCTCTATCTGCTATGCTAGTCTTCCCTAGAGGACCTACTTGAGTGTATTCTCTCAGCAGCTTATCTGATCAACATCGTAAGTTTATCACAAAACTGTCGATTCAACCTTGAAGACATAAACGCGCATTCGTGACACAAACGCACTTACATACTTCATAGACATTTATGCATTTCACAGATGTGCCCGCAACACATAGACATGCCTCTATTCTTCCTAGATGTGCCTGCACTTTGCAAACATGCTCACATTTGACATAAATACTTTTCCAACCATAGATGCGGTTAAACTCAACATATACATGCCTAACCTACCCAGACGCCCCTAGCACTAATGTAGATGCATCTTCCCGTCTTTTGACCTACTTGACATTTTTTTTAGAGCTACCTAATGCACATTTATTACCCTACCTAGAATGAATTTATGGCAACAATTAATGCATCAAGGTATGAGGTTTTGTGGTACTCACTGGCTCTCCTACATCTGCTGGCCTATGATATCAATGAACGCGATCAAATCTGTGCACCAATGCCATCACTGCCGATTGCTCTTTGCTCTCTCTACACTTTGATCACTTAGGTGTGTGGATGACAATGAATATGTTTTCCCTCATAGTCTATCTTATAGACTATGCTAACCCTAGTCTCCCATGTCAGTCTTCTTTATCCTGTGACTTTGTCACTCTATCCTATCTTGTCAGTCCTTTCTCGCCTTTCTTTCTTATCAAGAGATTGTCTACAATCTTTTCAAATATTTTCATCCAATCTCTCAAGGGGGTATATCATTTCCTTCTTAGGGAAACTTTTTATTAGTTCATCTTATCTTTTTTGAAACAACGCGACAAGCTGCATTGTCTCAAAGAGGGGCAAAATGTAGAGACCTAAAATTGTCCTATCTAATTAAATAAATATTTTTATTTATTTAATTATTTTAGCCTAATTCTTCTATTAATTAAATAAATCTTTATAATATTTAATTTATTTATTTATCCTCTTCTAGCCTTATTTCTCATTTAAATAAATAATTTTATTTATTTAAATTATCCTTATCCTAAATTAAATAAATATTTTATTTATTTAATTTATCCCACTTCTTCTATTAATTAAATGAATCTTTATTTATTTAATTAATTCATTAACCGTTTCTACACATGACACATGTCATTCATCTCTTGATTCCTACACTACCTACCCTCTTATTATTTTCTTATTTTCTCTACCTACCCTCTAATCCTAGCCAACCATTTATCTTTTACACCTCTCAATATTATCCCTCCATTTTCTATAGTGTCTTCTATATAAGGAGATGCTTCCTTTATTATCAATTCTCCCAAGCATTCTAGCATTTGAACTTTCATATGCGATCAAGCCTACTTGTAACCACATTTCAGTTCTTTGTTGAGCTCTTGTGCACACATAAAATTTTAGAGCAAATATATCAACCAAGATCAATGGAGATAGGAAGAGTGGAGATTCAAACCCTATTAGACATGTGATGGTATAATCTTTTTGATTTCGTTGATTTTCATTGTCTTAGGTAATCTTCATATGTTATTGTGGATCTTTGTTGTTGTTAGGCTAAGGTTTTTTGGTTGAATCTATTCAATCTTTCAATATTGATGTTTCCATTTTTACCATAAACAATAACAATTTAATTCAAAAGTAGTAAGCTTGTCAATGATGGAGTCAAGAGTTACCTTAGTTTTAGAAATAGACTTCAGCTCCTGAATAGCTGCAACTTAGATAGAATAGACCAGTAGCAGGGTTCTTAGTACCTTACTGATCACTGTGGAATCTTCCACTTTACCTCCTGCACTCTTAATTTCACTGACTATCTCTTTTATCCTTTGACCATACTGGTGGATATTATCACCTTTAGCCATTTGCATGTCATCAAATTTTCCTCTTAGACTTTCCTCTTTAGCAATCTTAACATGTTCATCACCACTATAAATCTCTTCAATTTTTTTCCATGCCTTATATGCAATTTCAAGACCATGAATATCTACATACTCTGCATTAGACACAGAACTGATAATAGCCTCCAATACTTGATGATTTTCTTGTTTCTCTCTCTTTTGATCATTAGTCAACATCCCAGCAGGTGAAACATAATTAGTATGGACATCTTCCCAATACTAGCTTCCCAAACTCTTGATATAAATTTTCATTCTATCACTCCATATCCTGTAGTTCTCTCTATTACACTTCAGACCTTCATTCTTCATCATGATCAATAGATATTTACCCCAAGTTGTTAGGCTTAGACCTTAGAGGACCTGATACACTTTAATACTAATTGATGGTATGATGAAAGAATAAGTATCCGGTCAACTACTGAGAGGAGGGGGGTGAATCAGTACATAGAAAAACTAATATAAACTTCACCAATCTCAAAAATCAATCTCTAAAAGTAAACTTAGAATAATAACGCTGTCAGGATAAAAACTCATAAGATAAACTAGTTTTCTGTTACAACAAATTAACAGTAAAAAACTTCTTCATATCGCATTGCTTCTGGTTATCATGACTTATAAAAAATAGTTAAGCAGTTGAGTAAATAAACCATGAAAACATAACCACAAAACATTCACCACTTGACACAAATATTTTTGACGTGGAAACCAAAATAGGTAAAAACCATGGTGAGATGAGACTCACAAGATAACTATCTGAACTCTTCTGAAATTTCCCCTGTTAGGAGCCTAGCCTATTAAAGATTTACAAAAAGTCCTGTTAAGAAATGATCCTATTAGGAATCACCCGGTTAAGGGATTGACTATAAATTCCTTCTTAGAAGCAATACCCTGTAAGGAGTAACCTTGGTAGAGGATTTCAAAATCCAATCTAATGGACCACCTTGTTAGATGACTTGAATAACACCAAGCTTGTTAGATCTTACCTAGTTAGGGGATTTCAATTTTGCTGTAATTATTAGAAAACAATAGGAGTTTGTTGATCTTTCTGAATAACACTATGCTTGTTTGATCACATACATTTCATGCTCCTATCTACCTTTACTCAAACTACAGATAAATCATCTGGTTTGGTAACCACACTTTCCACTGAATTTTTATCTATCTCTTTGCCAACTCTCTAAAACTAAACCAATTCATTGACCTTAAATAAAAATCAATCAAGTTGGTAACACAACAAAAACCTTGAGATTACAAACAAATTGGTTCAAGTATGACCATTGGATTACATAACAATATCTACACATCAAACAAGAAAATCTTGATCACCACTTCATTTAACTTATTAACTCATCACGCACTTTTCATTAGATGTAATACATTTGCTCATTCCCTAGACAAAAACCGTTATAACAACTCGGTAAAATCTCCTGGAATTGTCTTCATTCAATAATCATGCATGTCATCATCATTACTGCTCATCATCAAATCATAAACCAGTATAACCAATTCACCCAACTTAATCAGTTAGGGTTTATCAAAAACAACATGTAGGGTTTACCGGTTACATCAATAGTTAAGGTTTACACCAGTTATCGGTTCACTCCACAAATTATTCCTACCGGTTACAGTAACAATATTACAACAATATCAATAATATCATTACCGGTTTAATTGACGTCAATGACAACATAACATATCTTTAATGCAATCTTCATGCAAATGCCAACATAGTACCATCGTACATTTCAATTGAGCTTGTCCTCAAATCTGGAATATAAGAAGAGATCTTAGTAGCAATGTGTGAAGTAGGACTACCAAAAAGAGAATCAAGAAGATCCACAATATGATTCATGTGGTGAGAAGCACCAAAATGAAGAATCCAATTAGAATTGGTAGAAGACAAAGCATGATATGAGAGAGCTTACCATTTTCCCATAGAAGAACACTTAGAAATGAAAATATTGTGCTTCCTTGTAGCTTCTCCAATGTTAGCTTCACAAATCATTGTGCATTAGCATGCCTAAATTTTCCACAAAAGGAAAAATTCTCCATCTTTTTTTGGACTTATAAGATAACTCTCCTAATTTAGAAGGAGAAGGATGAGAAGGAGGTTTATCCTTTTGATCATTTCTCGCCTTAGGCTTGGGGAGAGACTCACCACTTGAGGAGGAATTTGTATTGGTCTTATTCTTATGCTTACCCTTTCCTTTGGAAGAATGAGCCATTAAAGCATGACTTTTAGGAAGAGAATCCATTTGAATTAACTTGGCCTACTCCCTAGTCAAACAATCTTAAAATAACTCAAAATAAGGCATCTTATGGTATTCTCCCATATAATACATAGTAGAATAGAAGTTAGAGGAAAGTCCTTGAAAATGACCTCTAAGCTTAGACAGAATCAATAAAATACACTCCTTATCTTGTTTGGCATGACAACAATCTTTTAGTTTAGACCAAATTCACTTGAATTGTGCAAGTAAATCCTAAATAGAGGATTGGCTTCAAGATACAAGATCCTAAATTGGTATACCTTACCATACAAATCAACAAGCTTATCCCATACTTATTTATGTGTTGTACACTCAATAATGTGAAACAACAAATTATCTAACGTGCATAAATGTACTAATGAGTCCTTTTGCCTCATACATTTTTTCCATGAATAAACTACTGAAATGGCAGTAAATTTATATTGGTCAATATCCAACAAGTAAAAAAGACCTTGAGATTGCAACAATTGCGACATCTTGAGCTTCCATGTGTGATAGTTATGTGGTGGGGTGAGAAATTCAATCCTAGGGCCCAACATTTGATTAGGGTTGTCCTTTCTTTTTTGGAATCTATTTTGATGCCATCTCCGAGCCCATACTATAGTTAGCCTCTCTATGATCTCTACAAGGGCACTGGAGGTAGAAGAATTTCTCTTCTTCAATTTCAACCTACTGCATCCAATGTTTCTTCTATGCATACAACCTAACTTCTTGCCTAAGTACCCTAACCACTACAACCTTCATTCTAGCATATATCAAAGAGTCTCCATTGGCCAAGTATGCTTCAACACCCATTGTAGTCCCTAGTGTTTTTCCAATTTCCTCTAACTATTATTCAAACTAGTATTCAATTAGCAGATCCACACTGGAGATTCGTAAGGATTCAACATAACTGGATTAAAATTAGAAGTCCAATTTTTCATATATAATGGAATTTCCTTCATCATCCATAATCACCCCAAAATAATTGTTTCCTTTTCCTCTTGTTTGGAAAATATTAAAATGAAAAATCCTTTAGGCATGAATTTTAAAATAAACTCAATTCTCTATGAATCCTTGATCCATATCCGTATTATCTCCCTATCTTTTTTTGGCCCTTTGAATCTACAGATAGCTTCAAAGTTTTCTATTAATTCTCTATCAACTGCAACTTCTTCTGAAACACAATTATTTGTACACCATAATGATCATTTTCCTTACATTCCTCTTCCCCACTAATTCCATATTCTTTTCCATCTCCATTTTTGTCATTGTTGTTATTTCCATCTCCATTGTTGTTATTTCCATCGGTAAAAGGCCGAAGCCAAAAATTTTATTAATCATTAATAAAATTTACAACACTCCACTCATGCGGGCACCAGTAGGAAAGAGTGGAGGCGAAAAAACCTCCGGCCTTGCCCGAGACCAAAGTCCAGAAAAATCCTACAACTATAATAAGAATAAGATTTTTGAAAATTACAATAGTACCCTGGGCTAAGGGTGATCAGGGTGGGAAGATATTTTCTTTCCCTTACAAGCCCCTTTTAACATATTACAATTATCAATGCTCTCCTTGTGCCCTATCTTGAGTTTGAGCTTTGATTTAATGTTGTTTATAGGTGGTTTCAACATAGCTATCTTCCTTTCTTTTGTTTAAGATGGCCTTGCTCACCCTGCATGATTAGTTTTCATACCACTTGCCAAGATTGTTTGTAAAATTTAATTTTCCTATTTCAAATACTATATTTTATATTCCAATCTAGGATTATTCCTTAGCCATTTATCTGATTGGATCTACCATTCCAAAATTTAAACAGAGAAATATAAACAAAGTGTTTCGATTTCCTACTCTAGTGTGTCTTAAAAGCTTAACCTCATTTATCTACATGTGAAAAATAGTTGATATGATACATTGAGAAATAGAGTTCATAGTAATTTCGTTGTTGAAAAATGCACATCAATAGTTATGAACCACCAATTTACTTCATTTTGTTTTTGTATCAGGATGCTATCCCCAATAAAGGATGATATCCAGGATACAATAATAAAAGGGAATAAAGGGGATTCTGTCGTGCCTGTATCCGTGTCAAGCTAACTCACATAGCCATATAAAATCTATACGAAAAGGGCAATAGATGGAAATGGATGAGTACCATTGCAGTATTTAACTTTAATTCTCACCCAGAATATTCTGCATTCTTTCCACTTATTATCCGTAGTCTATGGAATGTCAGATAATCTTCCATATATAGATAGCACAACAACAAGTGGCATACAAGTATATTTTAAAAACTTGCAGAAATAATAGATCTTGCAATTGATGCTCTTAGTTCATATAAGTCTACATATATAGATGTCAAAGGCCTTCATTGTAGACTTTATTAACAAATCCTGCCCTGATTATGTATCCACCTATATGAGTATATATAAATTATTATATTCATATATATGAGTACATATTCATATATATGAATATAAAAAATAGTGTATAAATATATCAGCCAATCCTCAAGATATGTAGGAGTATATGAATAGGAAAAACAATAGTAACTAAAATGAAAGGTCAGAGCTACTCTCATGAAATGGATATGAGTATAACCATAAATTTAATAGTAAAATCACACTATTTTATTGAATTTAAACCAACGATGTTTATCCTTAAGATATGGCGAGATTAATATCTCTTTCAAAGTTTGTATTGTCCATAAGATAACATTGTTTTTATTAATATAGTAATAAGCTAGAGTACCAAGCTAAGGAGAATATAAAGTGACAAGGAAGGAACAAAATTGTCACATCTTCAGTCCAGGATCCGTAGCCACCTTATTTCAAGCTTGAAGGGGAGGCGTCACCCCTTTCCCATCATCGAGTTCGAAGCCCTCTTCCTTTAAGAAGTCCTCGAGCCAAGTAGTCTTTGGCGGGTTCCTCACGTAAAATAATTGAAAAATGAAATTAACATTCCTCTTCACTTCAACAGTGCTTTCCTTGGTAAATTCTTCCTCATCCATAGTGATAATGGGGAGTTTAGGCATCGGCCTGTTGTTTCTCATAAAAACATCATAATCTCTTGGCCTTGGTATGGTCCAATCATTGTCAATATTGACAAGAACCCTCTCCATTTCACCCAAGATGGAGGCTATGAAGATCTCCTTGTATAGAGCGCCTGTGTCCTCTCTATTCTTGGTGAAGAACACCGTAATGGCCAAAAACAAGGCCACCACATCAGAGTTTACCCTAGTTTGGTTAGCATTTGTGAGATAGTTTGGGCCAAGGATGTTCTCTACAACATCTAGTACTAAGGCATGAGGAAAGCGAATAGTACATTTGAGGCGATCCCTAGTGATGACCCCATCGAAGGCCATTTGAAATTACACTTTTTTTTAATCATAAGAGTAAATATTCTATTGGTTGATGACAATACATCCATTCTTTTTAAAATCCCAATATCTCATGAACATTAAATTTCATCTATTATATTATATTCAATATTAAGTTTTAGCTCTCTACAATATAGGAACAATAATTAACACTATATCAAGTCATACAAATTTTGAGATAACACGATTCAACTGGCATATAAGATTATTGCCAAATCCAAGTTTAGTATCCTTCACAATAAATAGAATACCAAATGCTCTTTTTTGCCTCCATGATATCATGCCAAACCAAGATAACACAATAGAGCTACTCTGAATATATTTTATAAGAATCCACATTTTCTATATTTTGTACAAGAATCCCTACTCTATATGCTGCCACTAAGCCTTGAAACCAAGCCGGAGTGGTTCAAAATCTAAAGATGAACCGATTGGCTTCCTACAAAATATCATTTTAGAATCCTTAGAGCTGATGATATTCTATAGTCAAATAAATGACTATTGAGTCTTATTCCACAACTCTTCCTCATGGCACAACTCTTCACATGCTTGGCAAGTTGCTCAACACACTTCACATTTTCTATTCATGAGAAATTTTGGGATTTAAATTATGATAAACCTCTGTTAAAAAATCTATTAAAAAAGAATATGAATAAAATAACAAGAAGATTGATGTTTCAAGTAAATCATTGGTAATCCATTAACAGAAAATCTTTCTCCAACAACACTGACTTCAAGCTTGATGTGTCACAAGAATGTTCTATAGAAATAAAATAAGATAATTGGTTCCTAGGAAGAATAGAAAGGAGAGAGCTCATTTGATAGTATAGGACATCATATGCCTTTGAGAAAGAGAAGAAATGATTGAGTATCCATTTGAGCTTGCATCCTTACATTTCCTTGCCACAAAAGTCAATATTGAACAACACTTTTTGATTCCATGAAATTGGAAAATTACCATTTCAATTCAATAAAGATAATGATGAATTATTTAATTCAATAAATAATAAATGAAAGGATAAATTTTCAATTGGAAGATGAAGTTAATTTGTGAGGGAAGGAAAAGTTTCTAATGTATAGGCATAGTTTTGAATGATTAAAGTGGGATAGGCCTGAACCTTTAACATATCTGCTAAAAAGAACAACTTGGGGTGCATGAGGGTTGCAAACCCAGCCAAAAAACAAAACCCAAAAGACACAAAAACCTTTGATTCGATTGCCACAATTTTTTTTTTGTTCAATTAAATAAGAAAATTACCATTTCAATGAAGGAGGATAATAATGAATTATCAGTTTAATATATAATAAGTGAGAGGATGAAGTTTGTATTGAAAGAGGAAGTCAAAATTTTGAAGGAAAATAAAATTTGTAAGAGTCTATGGTTTTTATTGGAAAGGGAAGAAATTTCTAATGTATAGGTGTAGTTAACTAATGAGATGAAAATGAAAATTTTTAAATGACATTTTATTTTTAAACATGACATAATATAAGTTTTATTAATTTCAGATGTAAAAAATATAAAATGAGAGTGAGAAATAATTAAGTATGATAGACAATACATACACTAAATAACCTAACTAATTATTAATATTATTTTTTACTAATCTTAGAATTATAATTCATATTAAATAATTAAATATCATTTTATTGAAATGAAAGTTATAGCTTATAAGACATAAATATAATTAAAATAATATAATTTTAAACCAACAATACTTCAAATTTATAATAATCAAGAACTACCGTGCAAATATACGGTAGCCCTACATTGTGAATTAAGGTTAATTTGTTTCCCCTTGGAATCTCTAAGATTTTTTTAAAATAAAATAATAATAAGTCATCTCCTATTCTATGGTCGGCCAACCCAACGCAACCCAAGCGGTGTCCTATGATATCATATAAATCCTAGTGGAGAATGCTTTAACAAACCAAATCAGGTAACACGCGTACAGGAACAACAGATTGTTTATTTTACAAACCCTAGCGTCTAAAGTCTTCAGTTTTCAATTATACTCTTTTTTCGGCATTACTTGTGTTTTAGCCATGGCGAGCAGAGGATTTGAATTCCCTGTATCAGCAGGGAGTTCATCAATTCCTGTCATGTTTGGATCTTCGGCTTCTGTGCCACCGACACCTCTCTTTGGCACCACTGCGGTTTACGCGCCTGCACCATCCTTCCCCGGCACTGCGACTTACGGGCCTACTTCTTTCTTCGGCGGCAGTGCAGCTTACATGCTTACACCTTACCGCACTGCGGCTTACGCGACTACGCCTCTCTTCGGTGCCACTACGGTTTGTACGCCTACGTCTTTCTTCCCAATTCCCGCGCAATCTTCTGCACTCGATGTGTCTTTCAGCATTCCGAGCATACGATTTTCTACACCACCCATGCTTTTCAACCCTCCGGCAGGAAATTCTACTTCGACTTTTGTTACTCCGCCCACTTCATTTCCTGTTGGAACCTCAGCCACTCAATCTTCCTCTGCATCTCAACATTCACTTGCGTTTAGCAGTTTTGATTCATATTCTTCACCCACCGGTGCAACTACAATTAAAATTCCTGTGTGTGGTCAAGCGACTGCGCTAGTACAGACCACTACTTCTGATGCTGTAACCGTGCCATTTTCATCACGACCAAATTCCGCTACCAATTCCGCTGCATATCCCCGTTTTACGTTATCGTCTTCAGAGGCATCTATGACAACTCCTGCACCTTCAGTAATAGGTAAGTCTCTGTTTCGTAGTCACTGCATTATGATTTGTCATTTACCGTTTGATAAATATTTGGTTAGGCTATGGCGAAGCTTGAAAGTTTCCTAGTTTTCGGAATGTTAGTAGAGGTTCTAGGCTGCCTTGAAATGTTTTCTTTTGCTTTTAATATCTCAGGCAGGATTAGATCACATATCTGAAGACTTCTAAATGTAATCGCTCGTAAATTTGCACTTCTAAGCCTCAAGGTTAAAACCTACTATGTATGATTAACATAAATCAAATATGCTTTTTCTGCGCACAGAGTTTTTATAGATATAAATGAGTATGTGTCTAGAAATGAATTCGGGTTTGATGTGATTTGAGATATATAGAACTAACATTGTTTGGTGTTTTGGTTTCGCAGTTAACTTCGGAGAGTGGGATAGGCCAATGGATATAGCGCGCCAACATGACACTTTTAATCTTATGTTGAGACAACGTATGCGACAGAAGTATGCTGCTATGGTAGGGAGGGATCAACTTTATGAGAGAGTAGCAAGGGAAGACGTTGGAAGAGATTGGGCCCTAATTGAGAGAGACCAAGCTCAAGCAGATTGGGATAGTCTGCAGATCCAACATGATGAAGCGCGAGAGAGGGAGACACAAATGCAGACAGAGGTGCAACAACTAGATGCTAAGATAGAGGCATTCAAAATAGAGCAAGATCGTGTGCGAGGAGAGCTCGAGAAACTTCATCAGACAGAGGTGCAACAACTATGTACTAAGATAGATGCACTTAAAGTGGAGCAAGATCGTGTGCAACAACTATTTGCTAAGATAGATGCACTCAAAGCAGAGCAAGATCGTGTGCGAGGAGAGCTCGAGACACTTCATCAGATGAGAACAGCAGATATACAAGTATCGCAGAGGACGGATGCACGACAACGGAGAATGCTAGCTTGAGACAGGCATTATGGCGAGCAGAGGAGCATCGAGAAGGGTTAGTTTTATTGTAGCCTGCAAATCCTATACCACCTATAAATTTTGATCTCATATTTTGTCATAGCCGTAAGAGAATATAAATTCTGTCCTCATATTTTTTCATAATCGTTAGAGATTGAATATTGTATGCGTATATGGGAAGACATTTTTAATGAATGATTTGATTTGACTATGTATTTATGTGTTGATGTGTTTTTATAAGATTATGATATAGAAATAAATAGATGTGATGTTATGATGATAATTTGGATTATTAGTCCCTGCCTGTATAGGCAGAGACTTATGTTTTCGTCTCGCTTTATTAGTCTCTCCTCGGGAAGCACGCCAACAAAAAATAAACAACTTTCCCAATGGTTCGCAACTTTTGATTAAAAAATAAAATTTTAGACAATTTTCTTCTTTTTATGATTGGCCCACCATATTTTTCCTGGAGATTTTTATATTTTTCGGTTAAAAATTAAAGGAAAAAATCTTGTGACCAATGAAAAACGGACAGAAAAAAATTGAAGAAATTTCCTAACGTTTAGTTTCTAAAGGTTTTGGTGGTTATGCGACATTCTACGAATTGTTATCATGTCTATGTGTGACGCTGGGAATTTAGGGCATTAACCGTCAGCATCCTCCAGATTGCTTTCACCATTAAAGAAGAAGGTGTAGGAAACTAAAACTCTTTGCGGGCCATGTCCCCTTCTTTACAGCCAATAATGACCTTCTTCCACTCCTCTCATTCAACCAGTTTTATTGTCGTTGTTCATTCAGCTAGCCTTCATCGTTGCTGCTTCGGTAAGTTAATTTTGCCTTAATGGTCAGACAAATAAGAATTTGATGTCTTGATGATAAGCTCATATATTAGCATGTGTGTGTAGGACTAGGTTTTTGTTTTGCATGTCCATTGAGCAAAGCCTGGTAATGTGTATCCAATTTAGGAGTTTTAAACCTTGAATTAGTTTCTGACCCAGGTAAGTGATTTCATCAGGAAGTGAAATACATGCATAGATAAAGAACCCCTGTAGCTTCTTACACAAGGGATGACTTAATTTACTATGATGACTTTGTCAAATTGAAACAAAGATGTCTACATTTCATTCACCATATGTTCAATTGAAAACATGACCATAGCGACACAGGTGTTGCCTATGTAAAGCTAGAGAAAAGATACACTTTGAATCCTTTGCAAATAGCTACATCTAGTCTTTAACTCCAAGGTTAGATTTACATGAACTTCAATGAAATCAATAGTTCAGTAGCTCATTTTGCAAGGCTTTCAGTAAGGAAATTACATGGGAAATTTGGGGCTCTATTTGCAATGGTGATTGCAAATAGTTTCCTTACAATAGAACAGGGTATAACTGAATTTGAGAACCTGAGGGTGCTTAGAGCTACCACAAGCCTAATAATTACCATAAAAAAGTGTTTCCGTACGGAAATTGCAGGGAAAATTCAGGCCACTCTTTGCAATTAGAATTGCAAATTGATTAATAACCTAATCATATACCACAATACACCTGGATTTAACGACTTGAAGATAACTTTACAATGACTCTCAACACTCAACAAACAAACCCTCTTGTCTAATAACATATGCCTCTGGCATAAGCTTGGCTGCTAAACTCTTGAAACATAATCAAATTGCTTCACATTCCATTGATTCTATCAATAAAACTTTATGAGCAACTACAACTTTTTTGAAAATCACAGCTTTAGACTGACAAAGAATGTACTCATATCATTGATGTGTTTGTCTTCTCCAGTTATATTATTGTAAGATACGAATTGAATTTTTATGTTGTTTTTATGGTTAATCACACAACTTTTTGGAAAATCACAGATTTAGTCTGGCAAAGAATGTACTCATATCATTGATGTGTCTGTCTTCTCCAGCAACATTACTGGATGATGCCAGTTGAATTTTTATGTTGATTAGTATCACTAAGATTTAACAATGCATGATATTTTTCGAACTCATTGGTTTATAGTATTATAAAAGTGTGGATTATTTATCGTAACTATTTGGTATTCTTTGCAATGCATCAGTATTTAATAGCAAATTTTTGGGAATCATATGCCTGTCAATATTTATTCAGTCTCCATGAAACAGGTCTATTCTTTTTAAAACAGATGTTATTGAGTGTGGTAGGGCTTTTGTCTCCTGTAGCTACAGCTTCCCCACAGGGCATTGCAGCACCACATAACTTTGCGGTGACACTCAACAGTCAACAAACAACCCTCCTGTCTAATAACATATGCCTCTGACATGGGCTTGGCTGCTAAACTATTGAAACAAAATCAAATTGCTTCACATTCAATTAATTCTGTGAATAAAATTTGTATGAGCAGCTACCATCTCTACAATGGTGAGCCTGAGACTGTCAACATGAATAAAACAAGCAGCCACCACATCTGCAAACAACAAGCAGAAGGCTATCAACACTAAACACCCAGTTTCCATGAGCGAACATTCACAAGACAATGAGTCACGCAACAACGCAAAATAAGACTGAGGCCCACAAGAATAAGTCTGAAAAAACCAAATTAAAAACATGTTTTTAAACTATATTTTAATGACAAACGCTAAGCCTTTTTCCATACACATTTTGGGGCAAACTAAAATGATTTTTTTTCTGTTTTCTTTAAGTCCGTCTAATTTCAAACTTTATATTAGAAATTTGGCAAACCCTGAGACATAGATACCAAATACATAGAAACTTCTTTAGGGCACTTTTTATTTACTGCACCTATCCATGCATATAACATAAATTTCTTCCCATAGTAACCAGCAAACTCGGCATCAGAGACACATCTGTACTCACATTTCCAGCAAGTATATTGAAAAGTTAATATAGTCACACCATTATCATATACTCATATAAAATGGCACTAATTTTAAAAAGAGATCAGTGCAATCTTTGACCAAGATTTTTACTTATTACCAAGTTGGTTAGATGATCATCCAAACAGTCAATGGGCAGTATGCTTTGTTAAATTTTAGTGATCAGTAATGACAGAATGCCTCAGAAAATATCCCCATGTGGAATGCGATGAGTGTTGGTGCTGCACAAAATGGAATTTTTTATTAAACTTCAGAAGTTTTTAAACCTGGAGCAAGTTTATTTTAAAATATTAAATTCTGTCGAAGGCTATTCAGTCTTTTGGTACATAAAACAACCAATGGTGAAGGAATGCGTAAGGTCAATAGATGCGGAAGTAAAACTCAAATTGCAATCACATTCTACCGAGTTCAAAGGTAAAATATGAAGAGATATAGCATGTGTTACAAGAAAATGACTTGACAATGCGATTAATAGAGAACAAGAGGCATTGTTGGGATAGAGAGTCGATGGTAGAAGTAACCCATGTGAAGTAAGAAGGTGTGCAGGGCATAAGAAACTGGTGTGTGGTTGTGTAAATAGGGAAGGGAATCGTGGAAAGTAGCAGTGACCCATGAAGGAAAGAGGGGCAGAGCGTGAGAGAAGTTTGTTTGTCTGCAAGTTTGAGAGGGCCATTAGAAGGCCATTATTGTAAAAGTGTTTTTACAGCTTTGAGGAGAATAAGATTAAATTCTTTGTTGCAATCTAAACACAAGAGTCTGTGTTTGTTTTCGTTTTTGAATTGTGAATTTCTATTGGCAAGAGGGTTTCTTTCTCTTGCATCACAAATCTTTCCTAACGAAAATTTGAAGGATATAGCATTTTATTTGGTTCTTTCAAGATGGTGATTATTTCACAATGTTTTAGCAGGATACTGCAATTTTCTTATAACCTTAAAGATCTATTGTATTACCAAGAAAAAAAAAAAAGTTTTCTGACTATTCATCTCAACTGCAATTTCCACACTAGAGATTGAATTTAAACCAACGATGTTTATCCTTAAGATATGGCGAGATTAATATCTCTTTCAAAGTTTGTATTGTCCATAAGATAACATTGTTTTTCTTAATATAGTAATAAGCTAGAGTACCAAGCTAAGGAGAATATAAAGTGACAAGGAAGGAACAAAATTGTCACATCTTCAGTCCAGGATCCGTAGCCACCTTATTTCAAGCTTGAAGGGGAGGCGTCACCCCTTTCCCATCATCGAGTTCGAAGCCCTCTTCCTTTAAGAAGTCCTCGAGCCAAGTAGTCTTTGGCGGGTTCCTCACGTAAAATAATTGAAAAATGAAATTAACATTCCTCTTCACTTCAACAGTCCTTTCCTTGGTAAATTCTTCCTCATCCATAGTGATAATGGGGAGTCTAGGCATCGGCCTGTTGTTTCTCATAAAAACATCATAATCTCTTGGCCTTGGTATGGTCCAATCATTGTCAATATTGACAAGAACCCTCTCCATTTCACCCAAGATGGAGGCTATGAAGATCTCCTTGCATAGAGCACCTGTGTCCTCTCTATTCTTGGTGAAGAACACCGTAATGGCCAAAAACAAGGCCGCCACATCATAGTTTGCCCTAGTTCGGTTAGCATTTGTGAGATAGTTTGGGCCAAGGATGTTCTCTACAACATCTAGTACTAAGGCATGAGGAAAGCGAATAGTACATTTGAGGCGATCCCTAGTGATGACCCCATCGAAGGCCATTTGAAATTACACTTTTTTTAAATCATAAGAGTAAATATTCTATTGGTTGATGACAATACATCCATTCTTTTTAAAATCCCAATATCTCATGAACATTAAATTTCATCTATTATATTATATTCTATATTAAGTTTTAGCTCTCTACAATATAGGAACAATAATTAACACTATATCAAGTCATACAAAATTTGAGATAACACGATTCAATTGGCATATAAGATTATTGCCAAATCCAAGTTTAGTATCCTTCACAATAAATAGAATACCAAATTCTCTTTTTTGCCTCCATGATCTCATGCCAAACCAAGATAACACAATAGAGCTACTCTGAATATATTTTATAAGAATCCACATTTTCTATATTTTGTACAAGAATCCCTACTCTATATGCTGCCACTAAGCCTTGAAACCAAGCCGGAGTGGTTCAAAATCTAAAGATGAACCGATTGGCTTCCTACAAAATATCATTTTAGAATCCTTAGAGCTGATGATATTCTATGGTCAAATAAATGACTATTGAGTCTTATTCCACAACTCTTCCTCATGGCACAACTCTTCACATGCTTGGCAAGTTGCTCGACACACTTCACATTTTCTATTCATGAGAAATTTTGGGATTTAAATTATGATAAACCTCTGTTAAAAAATCTATTAAAAAAGAATATGAATAAAATAACAAGAAGATTGATGTTTCAAGTAAATCATTGGTAATCCATTAACAGAAAATCTTTCTCCAACAACACTGACTTAAAGCTTGATGTGTCACAAGGATGTTCTATAGAAATAAAATAAGATAATTGGTTCCTAGGAAGAATAGAAAGGAGAGAGCTCATTTGATAGTATAGGACATCATATGCCTTTGAGAAAGAGAAGAAATGATTTCATATGCTATAAACCAATCAAAATGATTGAGAATCCATTTGAGCTTGCATCCTTACATTTCCTTGCCACAAAAGTCAATATTGAACAACACTTTTTGATTCCATGAAATTGGAAAATTACCATTTCAATTCAATAAAGATAATGATGAATTATTTAATTCAATAAATAATAAATGAAAGGATAAATTTTCAATTGGAAGATGAAGTTAATTTGTGAGGGAAGGAAAAGTTTCTAATGTATAGGCATAGTTTTGAATGATTAAAGTGGGATAGGCCTGAACCTTTAACATATCCGCTAAAAAGAACAACTTGGGGTGCATGAGGGTTGCAAACCCAGCCAAAAAACAAAACCCAAAAGACACAAAAACCTTTGATTCGATTGCCACAATTTTTTTTTTGTTCAATTAAATAAGAAAATTACCATTTCAATGAAGGAGGATAATAATGAATTATCAGTTTAATATATAATAAGTGAGAGGATGAAGTTTGTATTGAAAGAGGAAGTCAAAATTTTGAAGGAAAATAAAATTTGTAAGAGACTATGGTTTTTATTGGAAAGGGAAGAAATTTCTAATGTATAGGTGTAGTTAACTAATGAGATGAAAATGAAAATTTTTAAATGACATTTTATTTTTAAACATGACATAATATAAGTTTTATTAATTTCAGATGTAAAAAATATAAAATGAGAGTGAGAAATAATTAAGTATGATAGACAATACGTACACTAAATAACCTAACTAATTATTAATATTCTTTTTTACTAATCTTAGAATTATAATTCATATTAAATAATTAAATATCATTTTATTGAAATGAAATTTATAGCTTATAAGACATAAATATAATTAAAATAATATAATTTTAAACCAACAATACTTCAAATTTATAATAATCAAGAACTACCGTGCAAATATACGGTAGCCCTACATTGTGAATTAAGGTTAATTTGTTTCCCCTTGGAATCTCTAAGATTTTTTTAAAATAAAATAATAATAAGTCATCTCCTATTCTATGGTCGGCCAACCCAACGCAACCCAAGCGGTGTCCTATGATATCATATAAATCCTATTGGAGAATGCTTTAACAAACCAAATCAGGTAACACGCGTACAGGAACAACAGATTGTTTATTTTACAAACCCTAGGGTCTAAAGTCTTCAGTTTTCAATTATACTCTTTTTTCGGCATTACTTGTGTTTTAGCCATGGCGAGCAGAGGATTTGAATTCCCTGTATCAGCAGGGAGTTCATCAATTCCTGTCATGTTTGGATCTTCGGCTTCTGTGCCACCGACACCTCTCTTTGGCACCACTGCGGTTTACGCGCCTGCACCATCCTTCCCCGGCACTGCGACTTACGGGCCTACTTCTTTCTTCGGCGGCAGTGCAGCTTACATGCTTACACCTTACCGCACTGCGGCTTACGCGACTACGCCTCTCTTCGGTGCCACTACGGTTTGTACGCCTACGTCTTTCTTCCCAATCCCCGCGCAATCTTCTGCACTCGATGTGTCTTTCAGCATTCCGAGCATACGATTTTCTACACCACCCATGCTTTTCAACCCTCCGGCAGGAAATTCTACTTCGACTTTTGTTACTCCGCCCACTTCATTTCCTTTTGGAACCTCAGCCACTCAATCTTCCTCTGCATCTCAACATTCACTTGCGTTTAGCAGTTTTGATTCATATTCTTCACCCACCGGTGCAACTACAATTAAAATTCCTGTGTGTGGTCAAGCGACTGCGCTAGTACAGACCACTACTTCTGATGCTGTAACCGTGCCATTTTCATCACGACCAAATTCCGCTACCAATTCCGCTGCATATCCCCGTTTTACGTTATCGTCTTCAGAGGCATCTATGACAACTCCTGCACCTTCAGTAATAGGTAAGTCTCTGTTTCGTAGTCACTGCATTATGATTTGTCATTTACCGTTTGATAAATATTTGGTTAGGCTATGGCGAAGCTTGAAAGTTTCCTAGTTTTCGGAATGTTAGTAGAGGTTCTAGGCTGCCTTGAAATGTTTTCTTTTGCTTTTAATATCTCAGGCAGGATTAGATCACATATCTGAAGACTTCTAAATGTAATCGCTCGTAAATTTGCACTTCTAAGCCTCAAGGTTAAAACCTACTATGTATGATTAACATAAATCAAATATGCTTTTTCTTCGCACAGAGTTTTTATAGATATAAATGAGTATGTGTCTAGAAATGAATTCGGGTTTGATGTGATTTGAGATATATAGAACTAACATTGTTTGGTGTTTTGGTTTCGCAGTTAACTTCGGAGAGTGGGATAGGCCAATGGATATAGCGCGCCAACATGACACTTTTAATCTTATGTTGAGACAACGTATGCGACAGAAGTATGCTGCTATGGTAGGGAGGGATCAACTTTATGAGAGAGTAGCAAGGGAAGAGGTTGGAAGAGATTGGGCCCTAATTGAGAGAGACCAAGCTCAAGCAGATTGGGATAGTCTGCAGATCCAACATGATGAAGCGCGAGAGAGGGAGACACAAATGCAGACAGAGGTGCAACAACTAGATGCTAAGATAGAGGCATTCAAAATAGAGCAAGATCGTGTGCGAGGAGAGCTCGAGAAACTTCATCAGACAGAGGTGCAACAACTATGTACTAAGATAGATGCACTTAAAGTGGAGCAAGATCGTGTGCAACAACTATTTGCTAAGATAGATGCACTCAATGTAGAGCAAGATCGTCTGCAACAGATATGTGCCAAGATAGATGCACTCAAAGCAGAGCAAGATCGTGTGCGAGGAGAGCTCGAGACACTTCATCAGATGAGAACAGAAGATATACAAGTATCGCAGAGGACGGATGCACGACAACGGAGAATGCTAGCTTGAGAGAGGCATTATGGCGAGCAGAGGAGCATCGAGAAGGGTTAGTTTTATTGTAGCCTGCAAATCCTATACCACCTATAAATTTTGATCTCATATTTTGTCATAGCCGTAAGAGAATATAAATTCTGTCCTCATATTTTGTCATAATCGTTAGAGATTGAATATTGTATGCGTATATGGGAAGACATTTTTAATGAATGATTTGATTTGACTATGTATTTATGTGTTGATGTGTTTTTATAAGATTATGATATAGAAATAAATAGATGTGATGTTATGATGATAATTTGGATTATTAGTCCCTGCCTGTATAGGCAGAGACTTATGTTTTCTTCTCGCTTTATTAGTCTCTCCTCGGGAAGCACGCCAACAAAAAATAAACAACTTTCCCAATGGTTCGCAACTTTTGATTAAAAAATAAAATTTTAGACAATTTTCTTCTTTTTATGATTGGCCCACCATATTTTTCCTGGAGATTTTTATATTTTTCGGTTAAAAATTAAAGGAAAAAATCTTGTGACCAATGAAAAACGGACAGAAAAAAATTGAAGAAATTTCCTAACGTTTAGTTTCTAAAGGTTTTGGTGGTTATGCGACATTCTACGAATTGTTATCATGTCTATGTGTGACGCTGGGAATTTAGGGCATTAACCGTCAGCATCCTCCAGATTGCTTTCACCATTAAAGAAGAAGGTGTAGGAAACTAAAACTCTTTGCGGGCCATGTCCCCTTCTTTACAGCCAATAATGACCTTCCACTCCTCTCATTCAACCAGTTTTATTGTCGTTGTTCATTCAGCTAGCCTTCATCGTTGCTGCTTCGGTAAGTTAATTTTGCCTTAATGGTCAGACAAATAAGAATTTGATGTCTTGATGATAAGCTCATATATTAGCATGTGTGTGTAGGACTAGGTTTTTGTTTTGCATATCCATTGAGCAAAGCCTGGTAATGTGTATCCAATTTAGGGGTTTTAAACCTTGAATTAGTTTCTGACCCAGGTAAGTGATTTCATCAGGAAGTGAAATACATGCATAGATAAAGAACCCCTGTAGCTTCTTACACAAGGGATGACTTAATTTACTATGATGACTTTGTCAAATTGAAACAAAGATGTCTACATTTCATTCACCATATGTTCAATTGAAAACATGACCATAGCGACACAGGTGTTGCCTATGTAAAGCTAGAGAAAAGATACACTTTGAATCCTTTGCAAATAGCTACATCTAGTCTTTAACTCCAAGGTTAGATTTACATGAACTTCAATGAAATCAATAGTTCAGTAGCTCATTTTGCAAGGCTTTCAGTAAGGAAATTACATGGGAAATTTGGGGCTCTATTTGCAATGGTGATTGCAAATAGTTTCCTTACAATAGAACAGGGTATAACTGAATTTGAGAACCTGAGGGTGCTTAGAGCTACCACAAGCCTAATAATTACCATAAAAAAGTGTTTCCGTACGGAAATTGCAGGGAAAATTCAGGCCACTCTTTGCAATTAGAATTGCAAATTGATTAATAACCTAATCATATACCACAATACACCTGGATTTAACGACTTGAAGATAACTTTACAATGACTCTCAACACTCAACAAACAAACCCTCTTGTCTAATAACATATGCCTCTGGCATAAGCTTGGCTGCTAAACTCTTGAAACATAATCAAATTGCTTCACATTCCATTGATTCTATCAATAAAACTTTATGAGCAACTACAACTTTTTTGAAAATCACAGCTTTAGACTGACAAAGAATGTACTCATATCATTGATGTGTTTGTCTTCTCCAGTTATATTATTGTAAGATACGAATTGAATTTTTATGTTGTTTTTATGGTTAATCACACAACTTTTTGGAAAATCACAGATTTAGTCTGGCAAAGAATGTACTCATATCATTGATGTGTCTGTCTTCTCCAGCAACATTACTGGATGATGCCAGTTGAATTTTTATGTTGATTAGTATCACTAAGATTTAACAATGCATGATATTTTTCGAACTCATTGGTTTATAGTATTATAAAAGTGTGGATTATTTATCGTAACTATTTGGTATTCTTTGCAATGCATCAGTATTTAATAGCAAATTTTTGGGAATCATATGCCTGTCAATATTTATTCAGTCTCCATGAAACAGGTCTATTCTTTTTAAAACAGATGTTATTGAGTGTGGTAGGGCTTTTGTCTCCTGTAGCTACAGCTTCCCCACAGGGCATTGCAGCACCACATAACTTTGCGGTGACACTCAACAGTCAACAAACAACCCTCCTGTCTAATAACATATGCCTCTGACATGGGCTTGGCTGCTAAACTATTGAAACAAAATCAAATTGCTTCACATTCAATTAATTCTGTGAATAAAATTTGTATGAGCAGCTACCATCTCTACAATGGTGAGCCTGAGACTGTCAACATGAATAAAACAAGCAGCCACCACATCTGCAAACAACAAGCAGAAGGCTATCAACACTAAACACCCAGTTTCCATGAGCGAACATTCACAAGACAATGAGTCACGCAACAACGCAAAATAAGACTGAGGCCCACAAGAATAAGTCTGAAAAAACCAATTTAAAAACATGTTTTTAAACTATATTTTAATGACAAACGCTAAGCCTTTTTCCATACACATTTTGGGGCAAACTAAAATGATTTTTTTTCTGTTTTCTTTAAGTCCGTCTAATTTCAAACTTTATATTAGAAATTTGGCAAACCCTGAGACATAGATACCAAATACATAGAAACTTCTTTAGGGCACTTTTTATTTACTGCACCTATCCATGCATATAACATAAATTTCTTCCCATAGTAACCAGGAAACTCGGCATCAGAGACACATCTGTACTCACATTTCCAGCAAGTATATTCAAAAGTTAATATAGTCACACCATTATCATATACTCATATAAAATGGCACTAATTTTAAAAAGAGATCAGTGCAATCTTTGACCAAGATTTTTACTTATTACCAAGTTGGTTAGATGATCATCCAAACAGTCAATGGGCAGTATGCTTTGTTAAATTTTAGTGATCAGTAATGACAGAATGCCTCAGAAAATATCCCCATGTGGAATGCGATGAGTGTTGGTGCTGCACAAAATGGAATTTTTTATTAAACTTCAGAAGTTTTTAAACCTGGAGCAAGTTTATTTTAAAATATTAAATTCTGTCGAAGGCTATTCAGTCTTTTGGTACATAAAACAACCAATGGTGAAGGAATGCGTAAGGTCAATAGATGCGGAAGTAAAACTCAAATTGCAATCACATTCTACCGAGTTCAAAGGTAAAATATGAAGAGATATAGCATGTGTTACAAGAAAATGACTTGACAATGCGATTAATAGAGAACAAGAGGCATTGTTGGGATAGAGAGTCGATGGTAGAAGTAACCCATGTGAAGTAAGAAGGTGTGCAGGGCATAAGAAACTGGTGTGTGGTTGTGTAAATAGGGAAGGGAATCGTGGAAAGTAGCAGTGACCCATGAAGGAAAGAGGGGCAGAGCGTGAGAGAAGTTTGTTTGTCTGCAAGTTTGAGAGGGCCATTAGAAGGCCATTATTGTAAAAGTGTTTTTACAGCTTTGAGGAGAATAAGATTAAATTCTTTGTTGCAATCTAAACACAAGAGTCTGTGTTTGTTTTCGTTTTTGAATTGTGAATTTCTATTGGCAAGAGGGGTTTCTTTCTCTTGCATCACAAATCTTTCCTAACGAAAATTTGAAGGATATAGCATTTTATTTGGTTCTTTCAAGATGGTGATTATTTCACAATGTTTTAGCAGGATACTGCAATTTTCTTATAACCTTAAAGATCTATTGTATTACCAAGAAAAAAAAAAAAGTTTTCTGACTATTCATCTCAACTGCAATTTCCACACTAGAGATCAATATTTTCTATTAATCTCCGCTATATTTTTTTTTTGATATTTTTTTGCAATTGGGAGGGACTCCAACTATATCACGACTCTTGTTTTGTAATTGTTTATGAAATAAATATAAATTATTGATTCAATTTAATTATCTATAAATAATAGAAACAAACTTAAATAATTAGAAAACATAATTAAGAAAGAGAAATAGCATTTTTAATAACCACCTAATTAAGAAGGAAGGAATGTGACAAGGCATACAAAGGGTAACACCATTAGAAAAAAACTAGGACTATTAAGAATTTATAACATACATAAACAAAGAGACAACAAACACATGAATCGACATGTCAAGTTTCATTTAAACACATGTATTGGGAAGAGTGGAGCACCATAGCATATATAAGAAAAAGGAAGGAGCATAGAGAGGTACCTATCGGATCTTTTCCACGCATATTGCATTATTGTTCTTTTACAATGGAAAGTGTAATGGAGAGCATGTTAATTATAAGGTCATACAAGTTGCTTGTGGAAGACATAGTTGTTCCAAAACATTCATGCAATATCATTAGACATCTTGAGCTCTTGGTTATGACAATCATTATACATAATACCATCAATGAGTAGGTGAAGAAAGAATTGAAGTGAAGAAATTTTGATCTTTAGAGACATAATAACCTCAACATGACATAAAAGGAGATGTACACATGAGAGAAAAAATGTTTGTATAGTAAATATATAAGGTAGGATAATATGGATGCCAATTTTTACTTTGTTGATCAACAATTTTATTGCTATGGATCATATCAAGAAACTTTTTCACTTAATAGTTCTTGAAAAAAAGTTATTGCTATATTTAAAAACAAAATTAAAGTTAAAATGTAAAATGATATTTTCTATTCAAAAATTTTATGACCTTAGTAGTAGAAAATTTAGTCATAAAATTTATGTGGTGATGTGTTTTTGATATGATTATGATATAGAAATAAATGTATGTGATGTTATGATGATAATTTGGCTTATTTTTGTTATGATGAAATCTATAGAGGGATCTTTGAATGTTTATATGGAATTGATAATGGTTTAGCTGCTAAAGTACACTTTAATGAAAGATGTAACCTCTCTAATAATAGAATTAGTAAGGATAAGGGTAGGGATAGATCAAATGAGATGTACACATGCAAAAAAATCTCACAAGTATTGTAGGTCTATAGGGTAGGATGATATGGATGCCAATTTTTACTTTGCTGATCAACAAGCTTACATTAAATAATTCATTTAATTTAAGTGAATTGTCAACTTGGCCATTGGATTATAAAGAGTAGAGAAGTGATGTTGGGTATGGATCATATCAATAAACTTCTTCACTTAATTCTTGAAAGAAGAGTTATTACTATATTTGAAAATAAAAAAAAAGTTTGTAAAATAATATTTTCTATTCAAACATTGCATATTACCTTAGCAATACTAAGTTTTAGTAGAATTTCTCCCCCTTACTTTTTAAATACTCTTACACACAACCTCTATCCCATACACCTCATATATAGGAAATACAATAGAAGAACTCATCAAATAGTATTGTAAAACCATGGGCTAAAACCACCCAATAAATTGTAGCTAATCTTATATCCCTCCTAGATGTCCTATGACATGTCCCTCCCTTTTTATAGCTCATTTATGTGTCTGATGTATTTTGAGGCCATAACTTGAGAATCGTGTGCCCTGTTGAGGACCCGTTTGAAGTGTCAAAAGCTCGCGAAGTGCTTTGTTGCCTCATAAACTACTATGCCATTTACACCCACTTTTGAAGTCATTTCAGGGCCTCTAAAGTCCTCAAAATCAAATTTAAGCATGTCATTAGACCCTTCAAAAACAAAAAAATTAATATCTTCAAAACTAGCTGTGATCTTGTGATGTAACTTTTCCAGAATGCTTATCTAGCCAACCAGAAGCTTCGAGGAGAATTTCACACCATTTCGTTCTCAAATGAAAACTTACTATAAATAGTAACCTTATGCAAATGCAAGGTCGAGACACCATTTTTCCAACAAATCTCCCACTTGTGGAACATCTTGCAAGAGAAAAGGGAGTATAAATACAATAAATCAATTGCTAGGGGCTATGAGGCCCATAGACTTTGAACACCATCTAAACTTCTCTATGCTTACAACCTTTGTTAAAGCATCTATAATATTCATCGAATTTTTTACCTTAATCACCTTCACCCTACCACCTTCGACCATATCTCTGACAAAATGATACTGAACATCAATGTGCTTGGTCTGGGCATGAAATGTTGGGTTCTTGGCTAGGCAGATCACACTCTGACTGTCACAATAAACTATCATGGATCCTTGTTTTATTCTAATGTCTGAACATAGTCTCTTAATCTAAATGACCTCTTTACAAGCATGAGTAGTTTCCATATACTTTGCTTTAGTAGTAGAAAAAGCAACCACAACCTGTCGCTTACTCATCCAGCTAATGGCACCACCAAATAAACTAAACACATAAGCACTAGTGGATCTTCTACTATCAATATGACCTACCTAGTCTAAATCCACATAACCATGGGGTGGCTGCAAGAAGTTGAGTCCCACTTTTGGGCAAAAGTGGAAGTGTTTTCTTTGTTTTTCAAAATTTCTCTTGATTGATGTCATAATTTGATGCACTTAGAGATTCAATCTTAAAAAACTCTAGTAATAAAGAATGTAGTGCTTGGAGTCTACATTTCAAATATGTAATTTATTTTAATACCCACATGGTATAAATTTCTTTTTAGTAGGCATGTTTAAAAACTGGTTTTTCCTGTTTTGGGACCATACCACACATGTGTACGACCACCCTTTTTTTATTCAAATAAATTAAATTTTGTAAATATTTTTGGCAAACGATACCTAAGACACCAAATATTGATGAGAATATTTTTTCTTATTTTTTTATTGAATATATTTTTTTAATTAATTCTTAATCGACAATAAGGTATATTTTCAAAACATCGGATGTACGACCACCATAATTTGATGAAAATTTCATATTTTTTAATTTTTTTTCTTAATATTCAAAATAATTGTATGTAAATTGATTTCATATAATTTATTTTTCTAAGAACCTAAAAACAAAAAAGTTATTAAAATTTTATTGACCCTCAACATTTCAGGTTTAGGTACCTTTTTTGATTAATAAATAATACAAAAAATAGTAAAAATGATCTTATCATCATGAAATTTATATTTTTGAAATCAAGACACTGAAAACTCTAATGGGTTTTTGTTTCATCAAAAAATTCAATCAAGAAGGGCTTGAAAAAATTAGGCCAAGGTAGAAATCTAATGTCATTTTACCTTAGCCAATTTTTTGGAGGTCCAAGCATAGGCTTGGTGGGACCAAGCCTACCCCGAAGAAAAAAAAAATGCTAAGGGTTGCTTCCGACCCCTAATTTTAAAAAACGGGCGCCCATTTCACTTTGTACCGTTTAAAGCGAAATGGATGGCCATTTCTTTTGGCATTGACATGTCATTGATGTTAATCAGTATTGCAAATAGGCTACCGATAGAGGTATGTCATCCGGTATTAAGAAGAGTGTACCAATATGGTGAAAGACAAATAAGGTATTAAGAAGATTAACATAAAGGCTTTTCAACTAGAATGATGGAAGACAAGTACTTATTGAGACTATCAGTGACTTCACTGGTATGAGGTGAGATGCATGTGTGTATTAGCATGTTGAGTAATAACCGGTACAACATAAATTGTTTCGAAGGTTGGCTCCCTATTTATGATGAAGAGGCAGAATTTTAAAGTAATCACAAACCACCTGAGGTGAAGATGTGCTACTGGTGTAGTGTGGATTATTGATTAGTGAGAAGAGAAGGTCTCACCAGTATAGGCTTGTGCCGGTATGAGTTTGTTGAATATTCAAGCATAAATTGACCTTGTGTCGGTGAGCTAAGTGCATGACTGATGCCATGCCATGTGGAGCTAAGGTGGCAAGCATGCAGAGGTTGTTGACGTGTCCATCGACATGGTTGTTGAAACAACTAAGTCGACATTAATGAAACAACCACAAATCACGGGATGATAACTGACTGATGCGACTCAAGGAAGAAATAATGATAGAGAAATATCAGTGAGTACTTGGCGCCTAGATCAAAGAAAAGAAAATAGACTGCAAGAGGACCTCGAGAATGAAATAGCTAGATTGCAAACAAGTTGACAGATTTCAAGGCAGAAAATCATGGATGAAATTGCTATCTTTAGCAAATATGTATTGGATAATGGAAAACACATACAGATGCATTCCTTGAGTATAGGTGATCGATCCAAGATAAATTAGATTGGATCTCATGCAGATTTTATTAGGTGAAGGAAACCCTAACCACACTAAGTTTGAATTATTTCTTGGTGGGAAAGCTCAAGTTCAAATATGATGACTTGAGATTATGATTGTTGTTGTTGAAGAGTGAAGGAAACTTTGAAATCGCTATCTAAGAACCAAAGAGATAAAAAGCTGAAGTGTTTTATGAGTGAAGACTAGACCGGTAAGGGGAAGCGAATAAACTGGTGTAAGGAACAAATTGGTGTAGTGAGCATAGAACAAAGATGTGACAAGCTAACAAAAGCGGTACTTGATAAAGAGTGATAAAGTGTGAGTTGAGGAGAAAAGACATTGTGAGAGAGGATTTAGAGAAGTGATTAGAAAAGAAAATTTGCAGAGTGGGTGGAGTGAATATAGACCGGTAAGGTTGGAACGAATAGAGCAGAATATTGTAAGGTTGTAAAACTTCATTTGTAATAATGATTTCATTTGTACAACTAATTTTTATATTGTTTTCACTGAGTTGAAGCTTAGTGTAGGGTTTGTAGATCCTTTAGGTTGTATTCTATAAATTGTGTAGGGGTTGGTGCTCCTTTGAGTTGGTGCTCATAAATCAAGGGATGGTGCCCAAAATATTTTAATCAAAGATTCATTGTGAGGATGGATTTTCCTCGTATATATTTGGTGTTGTATGATGTACTCTTGTACATGTGTTATGTTAATGTTTTAGCAAGCCCTTTCACACACCCTATTTGCATTGTTTGAGCTATTGGTTAGCACTCAGTTTGTTTTATATATTACTCATATGTCCTTGTTGACTAAAAGGAGTTTAAATCACTGATTCACCCCCCTCTCAGTGATCCATTGTATCCAAAAGTTGGTATGAGAGCCATAGGTACCCTATTTGTCAAAAGCATTCTCTAGCTTGGGTGGATCCTGTCAAGTGTTCACAATGACATGAAATGAATCCACCTGCTCAAAAGGTCCTATGTTTTATGGTGTCAACTATGCCTTTTGGAGTAGAAGAATGAAAACCTATTTTTCCTCTCTAGGTTGTGATGTATGGATGTCGGTTGCGAATGGTTATACGGTCCCTAATAATTCCCCTATTGATCCAGATGCTAAGAGGGAATATGAGAACAATGCTAAAGCTAAGAATTTCAATCTTAGTGGGTTGTCTAATAATGAGTTTGTTAAAGTTATGAACTTCTCTTCTACTAAGGAAACTTGAGATAAGTTACAGAAGATATTTGAAGGCGATGGTAAATTCAAGGAAGCCAATTTGCAGAAATTGAGAGAAATGCTTGAGGGTTTGAAGATGAGAGATGAAGAGAAGATTGCTAACTATCTCCAAAGGGTTGATGAAACAACAAATACCATTAGAGGGTTTTGAGAAGAAATAAAAGATGAGGTGGTAGTGAAGAAAGTACTTAGATCTCTTACATATAAGTATGATACAAAGGTCTCAATAAAAGAAGAAGCAAAAGATCTGAAAGTCTTTACAATGGATGAGTTGTATGGCTCCCTAACTGCTTATGAGATTAGGACTACTGGTACTGGTGTTGTAAAGAAAGAAGCTACAAATCAAGACATCAAGAAAAGGAAATGAATAATATTCTGATGATACAATTGGTGAATACTCTAATGACATTATGGCTGACTTTGTCAGAAGACTCAAGACAGGTTTAGGCAAATACAAAGGCAAGTTTCCTTCGAAATGTTTCAACTATGGAAAGATTGGACATTTTACTGTTAAATGTCCTTATGGTGATAAGAATGAAGATGATCAATCAATTGGTAGAAGATCATATAGTAAGGATAGGAAGAAGAATATCTAGTATTAGAATTATAGCCTATGTTCACATTAGATCTTCTTCTACACACATTGGCAGTATGTCCAAGTTTAAGACAGTTAAAACAAACTGGTTTAAACTTCTTCTTACCTGATTTTATGCCTTTAGATACCGGTTTGTCTTTTG
>NW_026729420.1:0-76029 GCF_030272615.1 Cryptomeria japonica | reverse complement strand
TGCAGATTTGAATTTTCTATCATCAATAGAACCTACATAGTTTGCATTTTTGTTTTTTGTAAAGAAGAATTGATCATTCTTTTTATATTCTAAAACATGATCCATTGTACCATGTATATACTTTAAGACCCTTTTTGTTGCACTCCAATGGGACATTTTTGGTTCTTACATGAACTTGATAGATAATTAATAGAAAAACTAATGTCTAGTCTAGTATAAGTCAAGTAAATCAAACCTCCAACCATTTGACGATAGAGAGTTGCATTCGCCTGAGAAGAAGTTTTAGTTGTAGATAATTGTAAACTTGATTTCATAGGTGTAGACATGGGTTTGGAATCCATCATTCTGAATTTCTCAAGTAGTGTTTTGGCATATTTCCTCTATGACACAAAGATATGGTGTTTTGTTTGTAATAGTCCAAGATCTGTCATATCAAAAGCCTTCTTGAGATCATTCTTGGTTGTTTCAACCATTTCTTCTAAGATACCTATGACAACCAAGTCATCAACATATACATTAATGATCACAATATCCCCTCTTGATCTTTGAGGTAGAGATTTGGATCATATGGATGCCTATTGAAACCATGTTTTAGAACATGCTCATCAATCTTGATATACCAATCTCTAGGAGCCTGTTTGAGACCATATAGGGAATTGATTAGCTTGCACACCTTTTCTTCTTTACCAAGTGCAATATATCTCTCTGGTTGGGTCATGTAGACCTCTTCTTTAAGGTCTCCATTAAAAAAGGCACCTTTTTACATCCATTTGGTATAATTTTCAACCAAATTGGGCAACTAAAGCCAAAAATCATTTTAATGGCTTTTATCTTTGCAAAGGGAGAAATGTTTTCCTAATAGTCTATCCCTTCTTTCTAGGCATAAGCCTTGGCTACAAGCTTAGGATTATGTTTATCTATGCTACCATTTTATTTATACTTGCATTTAAAAATCCATTTACAACCAATAGCTTTCTTACCAGATGGTAGATCAACAAGCTCCCAAGTGTTGTTTTTCATCAAAGATTGATACTCTGCATCCATTGCCTCTTTCCACTTGAGGCTTTGACTCTAGTGCTTTCTTAACATTATATGGCTCAAAATTTTCAACAATTGTAGTCATTAGAGATAAGTTTACCTCATTGCGAGCCAAGTTGTGAGTCCTTGGACTTGAAGTGGAAATGTATGGAAATCCATCTATCTTTGCATCTCGAATGGTACTAGTGTGCCACTTTGGTAAAGGTTTTGTGATATTGGTGGGTGTTGATTAACTATCAACGTTTCCATCATTTTTACCATCCATGTTGAACATAGGAGCACTGTCTATAGCACGTGATGAAGTGGGAAAACTTGACTCTCTCTTCTCATAAAAAATTACATCCCTACTAATGTAAATCTTCTTTGTCTTGGGAACCATGAGAAGATATGCCTTAAATTCAATACTATATCTAGGAAGAATACATTGTATTTACTTTTCATCAAGCTTCTTCCTTTCTTGTTTAGGAATATGCATATATATTTAGTGTAATGTCCCCGATATAATTAAATATTCAACTTAAATAATTTATTGTACAGCCCCGTACTTCATAATATATCTCGGGCCCCTTTTATTAATTAGTTAGTTATAAACTTTTTGGTGTTGGCCCATTTGTAATCCTTCACGAAACTTCCTGGAGCCCATATATATGGCCGAGTTAGTCATTGTTGTAGGTATGCAAATTTGGTATTTTTCTTTGTTGTGTGAATTCTTGTTGGAGTTTTGTTATCTGCCATTTCAGAGGTGAAAGACCCTCCCTACTTGGTATCCACAGTTTCGGTGGGATTCATCCCTCACCCTATTCTGCTTCTGTTTGGAGTGTGAAATTTGTTGTGCGAATCTTATCAATATAATTTCTCTTTGTATGTGCGAATCTTCATCTAAGTTTCTTGTGTCTAGCATAACAATAAGTCATTTCATGCCTCTGTACAACATCAAACAGACAAAGTATCCAGAGGCCTTTGAGGGCGGAACTCAGTAGGTATTCACCCATCGTACAGACCCTTACTGTACACCCTATATGGTCGAACAACATCTACCAACGGGTATTCACCCACTATACGGCCACTACCATACACCCCGTATGGCCGAACGACATCTACCGTACACTCACCCAATACTCACTGTACAGTCAGGGAGGGTATATTGTACAAACATCAAGGGAGCGAACCATACGGTCATCACAAGGAGCACACGTGTGATCATCATTATATGAGGAGTAGTGTCTAAAGGCACTATACAGCGTAGGGAACATTACAGTGGTATCAAAGCTAGTGATCTTGCTAGCCTGTCGGGTAGTGGATGCAGGTGTACACCAGAAGGAGGTACCATTCTGCTAATAGAATGGGGGAACCACAGGATCCTACCAATGAAGTTATATCACTGTTAAGGGAGCTGACCAGAAGCCAAGCTCAACTCAATGAAATAATTATGAGGGGAATAACGACAAAAAATCATAGAGGATACATTGTGACAATTGGCCGTAGGTAAAAGAAATGGAGATCATGACGATAATTCGGTCACTAGAAGGTCAAACCCACAGCGCTCCCATTTCTAGCCACTAATGCTGACATTTCCCCAGAGAACAGAAGCACCCTGCAGGGAGAAAGAGGCCACTTTCTAGGATTTGCAAGAACAACTGAATCAAGATTGGAAGGATGCAAATCTTGAGGGAGATATATCCTTCAAGGATTATGTTGAACTCCAGATGAAATGCTCAGGCGGTAGAAGTCGTGGCTACTACAACTATGATATCAAACACAAGGTTGGTAAGATTAATTTGTCATCCTTTGATGGGATCGAAGCAACCTCGGCATGAGATTGGGTACAAAAAGTAGATACCTACTTCCAGCTCAACCCGATGCCTAAAGATGAAGCTATCAAATTTGCAGTACTTCACCTGGAAGGAGTCGCTCATGAATGGTGGCATCATGGAACGGTCACCCTCGACCATGATCAAATAACTTCATATGCAGAATTCACGGAGAGGCTTATAGATCGTTTTGACGGAAAGGACCCAGAACTCAACTTCAAGGAACTAGCTATAGCCGAATTTCACTTTGGTTCTATTGCCACTATAAGCTCATTTGAGTAATCACACTCAGCAGCATCTGATACAATAGGCATATCATCATGCTGATCTGAAAAGTTGTAATTCTCACCAATAGCTCTTAGCAGATGGTGAACCTCATGCATAGAAGGCCTCTCCTTGTCTGGAGAAAGAACACAGTTAGTAGCCACTTCCAGAACTTTTGTACAGGCTCTGCATCATATTCCCTGCCAACCAAATCTTTGTCGATGGTTTCCTGAGCATTACCATGTTTTGAAAGATTACTGATCCAATCTACTAAATTACCCTTGAAACTTTCATGTACATTTTCAACTTCAACAGGTTTCTGTCTAGTAACCAACTCTAGAAGAACAACCCCAAAACTAAAGACATCCCCCTTCAAAGTGGCAACCAAGGTGCGCATGTATTCTGGCGCTACATAACCCAAATCGCCAAAATCACCATTGACAAATATGCTAAGATGGGTCTCTAAAGGATTTACCAACCGAGAAAGCCCAAAGTCTGTTATCCTCGGTTCATAATATTCATTCAATAATATACATTTAGAACTTACATTGCTATGGATTACCCTAGGGTTGCAGCTATGGTGAAGCCAAGCCAATCCTCTAGCTGCAGCAATTGCTATTTTTAACCTTTTGGGCCAATCTATACTATTACCATCTGGCTCAACAACATGAAGTTTTTCGTCCAAGGGTCCATTAGGCATGTGCATGTAAACTAGAAGCTTCTCTCCTTTTGCAACACAGTAGCCAAAAAGTGGAACCAAATTTCTGTGACGCATTTGCCTAGAGTAATCATTTCAGACTTGGATTTCTTGTTAGTCTGTGCAGATGGTTGCAACCTTTTGATTGCTAATAGAGAACCATCGGTCTTTCCGTTCACTTTGTTCGACTTACATACAGGCTCGCTGGGACGTTGTAGCTGAAGCAGTACATAGCACAACTGGCAACATTAAATGAAATTTACTGCTATTTATTAGCGGCAATCTTTCACCCTTCGATTTGATAGAAGGCAAATGCCCGGTGACTTGAAAATGGTTTTTTAGCTAGCTACTGCAATCAATAAGGAATAAAATTGTTTTCGGGCGTGAGACAATTTTTCGATCCAAAATTCTCATACAATAAATTCTATCGGATAAAAAGTTGAGATCATCTTGTTTACTGTAATGCAAACACTAATTGCTAATGGACGCTCCATTTCCATCTATCTGCCCATCGTTACTGCCAGGGAGGACATCAAACACGTGTAAGAGAGGTTTTCGTTTAGAAAGATTGATTACATCCTTCTACGACTGATAAACGCCAACCACTTCCCAAATCACGCGAGAGGTTATAAAAAGGAGTGTAATGTCAATCCCCTCCATCTAAGGGGGTGCATCCACACTACAACTCTCCAACTCATGCACCCAACCCTCTTTTAAAATAATAAATGACCGTGTTCACTCTCTGAATATAGGGGGAAAGTTTTTTTTATTGATAAAAGGCATAGTCAGATTGATATATTGATTCAAATGAAAATTTACAGCATGAACTTCACATTTCCTAAAAAAGCCCAAGGGCCTAAAGACTGAAAATATGAAACTATGTCCCTGAATATACATAGAAAAGGAAAACCAACTCCAAAGCCCCCCAAAAAATTTCTGGGCTTGGAGTGAATATAGAGTTTTACTTACATACGTTTATCCTTATCAAACAACCTCGTAAAGCATTCAAAAATTTTAAAAGTTCGAAGCTACGAAAATGAAAAGTTTTTATTTTAACAGAGAATTTAAAGAAACCAACTAAGGGCTCTGAGATAGCCTCAAACAAGGAAAAACCCCAACTAAACACCTATCTGATTAAGATTCCTCTTCTGGCATAGATGGAGGCATTGGAACTCGGTCTCTTCCAGACCCTCTACATAGAGGACGACCCCTTCCATGAGCAGAAGCGCGACCAAAACCTCTGCTACCACCTCGCCTACTCTGTACTGCTTGGGGGTCCTTTGCTTCTATTTTAGGAGGAAAGACACCATTAAGTTTGGCAAATTCTAAAAATTCTTCTTCCCTACCCAAATCTTTTGGATTATCCCCTAGAAAACACCATTTTAGGAATTTGAGGCACATGCTTGCAAAGGTTTTGTGCTATTGGAGGTCCTTGTCAATAAGCTCAAGCAGAAATGGGTAGAATTTGATCAGCTCGCCCGAGACGTTGAAAAAAATTATCTTGCTCAGCCGAGGAGCCCTTGAATCATGTCGCGCCTTATTAAGAACCTCTTGCAGTTCGAGCAAAATGTCATTAGGAAATAGTCTTTTGGTAAGGGTCCAGACTACTTGTTTGTCAATCTTTAGATCCATGAGGGAGGCGACAAACCGAGATGAGATGTTGGTGTTGTCTTAGGGGTATTCTTCCCTGCTATTATGCCCACTGTCAAGAATGAGCTTAACGGCTAGGATGACCATTGGCTCGGGGAATAGGAGGAGCCTCTTCAGCCTTAGGTCCGTGATTTTGCTAAAGGAGACTTGACAGATGGAGGTTGAGAGAGAGATGGGAGTGTTCACACCAAAACATGAGATTGGTCTAGGGTCAACAATCATAATAAATTCAAATGGCTCCTCACCAGACATAGCTTCGAGAATCTGTAGCAGCTTGATCTTCTATGTATGCGATTGTGGAGATAAACTAGTTGATAATCTTGCAGAGGAAACTGAATAAAAGCTAGAAGGCACTTTTTTCAACATGCATTAATGAGAAATGCCTTGCAATGAATTCACCTGCAAAGGTGGCGAAGAATATCTATCTAAAATCATGCCAAATCTCTCGGCTAAAGAGTTAATCTCTATCCAACAGACAATGCATGCCTCGTACTTAGAATGACGACAGACTGCAGGCTGTCTTTTCGGGATGAGAGTGGGAAAATTCGTTGATAGAAAAGCCAAGATTAGGTGACGTCAGAGATGACATGTCAGTTTCAATTCTTAAAGGTGGCAGAAAAGTTTGAATTCAAAGAAGTAGTTGTTTCACCCAACTTTGGCGTAAGAGTTAATGCCTGAGGAATAGAAACAAGAAACCATTGTTGGGCAAGTTAGATTAACTATCTGAAGGTTGACCTTGGGAACTTCTTCCCTTCTCTCACCAGATCAATGGAAGGCCATCTGCTATAGATTAAAAATAAAGTCTGCCTCTGATAGTCTCTTTAGCGAATAATGGAAATACTCTGTAGATTAACCCTGGCGATTGTCGTCCTACTCCCACCAATGAAAAGAAATGCCTTCTACTGCAGATTTTGAGAGAGCATATGCCTATGTATTCGCTTCTCTGTAGATATGTTTAACCTCGTATTGCTCTAATATAGCCAAATTGTCAATTATGCTATCCAGAATTTCCTGTAGCCGCCAGTTTGGGGTTTTCTTCAATTTAATTGCATTGATTTCTATCTCTGAATCTCCCTCTACTATGATGTTTCTTATCCCATGATTGAGGCAATCCAGTAGGCCTAGAAGCAAAGCTTTGAATTATGCTATATTATTGGTATTTGGTAGCAATGGCTTGGCCATTTTTTCAATAATTGACCCTAAATAATCTCTAACCACATATCCTATACTTGAAGGACTTGGGTTACCTTTGGAGGCTCTATCAAAATTCAGTTTGAACCAACCCTTCTTAGGGGGGGACCATATAGCTTCCTTTCGAGCATTAGGTTTTTCCCCAAATGAGGGAAGAATCTTGATTCCTTGCTAGTTATTTCTTATACTATCATCCCAAGAAGGGAAGATTTTGGAAAATCTATTGAGAAAGCTAGTTTGGAATTTACTGTCTCAACAATTGAGGTTTCAATTGAGGTTAAAACTTATTCAAATCTCCTTTCTTTATTGTCAAAAAGTCTTTGATTCCTTTCTTTCCAAATTTCCCAAACAAGGCAGGAAGGAGAAATTTCCAAAATCTGGCTTAAAGTGCTTTCCTTAGAAGGAAGATGCCAACATTGAAAAAGAGAGACTATATCATTAGGAAGGGCTGATATCCACCCCAATTTTTCACAAAGCCATCGCCAGCATTTTGAGGCAAAAGGGCAATTCAAGAGAAGGTGATCAACTCTCTTCAAGGGCTTTTCACAAGATGCATCTCGAGGGTCCTTCATAGCCCATTTTAGTAAATCTTTCTGCAGTGAGAATCCTCTTTTTGAAGGCCAACCATGCAAAGATTCCTACTTTTGGGATGATCTTACGACTCCAAAAGAGCTGAATTGGAATATCTTGTTCTTCTTGATTCCCACGGTTAACTAGAACCCTATAGCCATCTTTAGCATTATATTGACTTGTTTTCGAGCAAGCCCATATGAGAGTATCTTTGCCTATTCTAGGATTAATATTTCTTACTCTTATAAGGTCTAGAAGCTGATTGATTCCAACAATTGGAATAGGCAATCCTTCCATAGGCTTCCAGCTCCATCCTTGCATGCTAGAGGTCCTTTCGAAGACCATATAATCGCTAACTTGGGATCCCCAGTGTTGTTGAAGCCAGTGCTTAGCTATTGGAATGTTAAGAGAGCTTTCAATGCTCAGGTATCCTCCTCATGAGTCTTCCCAAAAGAGGCTAGAGGAAGCATCATGTATATCCCAAGACAAGGAATCTACAATTAAGTTGTGAGAGTTGATAAATACAACACCACAAGAGCCCAAATGATCTCTGCAAGATGAATAAACCTGTTACAAGGAGAAGCAAGGAAGCAACAAAGGAAAAACAAGTACACAGAAAATATGCTCAAAAAGATGAGAGCTCAATATTCACTAAAATGTGTAATGTGATAATCAATCAATCCAAGATACAAAGAAAAGAATTAACCTATAATAGGTCAAGAAACCCTAAAAGGGAAAACCCTAGGCTTGCACATAATAATTAATAAAAGAATTAGTTATTATGCACCTAATGTTAGCTTAAGTGTAAAAGAGATAAAGGGAACTTAAATAATTAAACAAATGTTGTTTAATTAATCAACTAAAGACCTGATTACTCTAACACCCCCCCTTAAGCTAGACTTAGGGAAAAGCTAAAACCTAGAACAACTATTAAAAGCAAGAAAGATGGGTCCCGACAACAAGGCCTGATCAGGTACCCAAATACATCCAAATCTCTATGAACCAAAGAAATAGAGAAAACCACGTGGGAAAAAAACTCTACTCCAAACAAAGATGGAAAAGAAAGAAGAACACCACTAAAGTAGGAAATAGCTACAAACACTGTCGAAGAGTAACTGCTGATCTGAAGAACCTCCACTGAAATAGAACATGACCAGGTAGAGAAGACTATAATCTGTATTAGTGCCCTGAAATGACACTACTCAAATCAGATGGCAAACAAAGGCAAACAACTGAACTCGAAGATACAGATGGCATGAGAAACCAAAGCCTGAAGCGCTGATCAATTGAACCAAAGAAGCATTAGAACCAACAGGACAAACCTCCCCATAATGTTGAAAAAGGAGAGGGATAGGTACACTAAAAAGAACGGCCAACAAGAACTGCATGACGAAGAACCAGGAATAGCGAAGGTGCAGTGAAAGTACAGTGTCGTGGAAGGAACACTCACTTGACACACATCATGAAGATAATTTCATGGAAGGAACACTCACTAGACAAAGGCAGATGGCAAACAAAAGACAAACATCAACCCCCCATGGCATTTTATAAGTAGTTCATGTACAATAAGGCACAAGATGTGCAAGATCCCAAGTAAACAATGCATGATGGCACTTTATCTCAGTGTGTTTGCATAAATAAAATTCTACAATGATAAGAAGACTAGAAAAGGAAAGAACAGGCAAAACCGAGACATCCTACTCAGAGAAAGAGATCCTAAGACCTAAAACAACCAAGATATTTACCAGAGTGCTGAAAATGAAAAAAAAACTGAATAAAATATTCCTGGAGAAGAATCTGGAAAGAAAACTCATATGGCTAGAAATTACACAAAACAAGCTTTCCAAAAATATTTTTTTTTTCGAAAAACGGAGTTCGAATGCTTATTCTACGGCCCCAAAAGTGCAAAAAAGAGACCCCACTTTGATTGGAAAAAGTAAAGTCAAACAGCAAAGTTGAAAAAAAATTCCAACACCACGAGGTTTGGCTTAGAACCATCTTTTCGATGCCTATTTGTTTTTGAAAAAATAACTCTGTTTGCCCAAGTTATGGCAAAAAAACCAACCCCTCCTAAAAGAGGCAAGAGGGAGGTGCAACAGTAGCAAGGTCGAGCGGAGGTGGCCCGTGGGCGGCGCGGGGCGACGCTCTGGTGACGGTCGAGTGGCACAACGGTGGTCGGTGGCGGGGGGGAGAGGTTGGCGGTGGCAGGGAGAGCACCAGTGGGGGCCGTAGGGCAAGGCGTTGGTGGGGTGGGCATCGGCGGGACCGGAGGGGGCCGACAAGGGCCAAAGAGCAGGTGCCGACGAGGGTCGGAGGGGGCCGAAACCGGCAGGGAGACTGTCAGCGACAGGAATGGGGGGCCCGCTCTGACAGTGGCAGAGCTTGCGGCAGCCAGGGGGGCCCGCTCTGACAATGGCCGTTTTTTGTTGATTTTTTGTAATTTTTTGAAACTTGGCCGTTTTTTGTTGATTTTTTGTAATTTTTTGAAACTTGGCCGTTTTTTGTTGATTTTTTGTAATTTTTGAATTTTTTTTTCAAAAAAAAAAAAAAATCAAAAAAAAATCATTCAGCTTGCATGCCGTAAAAAGCCAATTTTTTTGAAAAAAAATAAAATCGCGAACTACATGTCAGGGTCGTAAGACCTAGTACTGAAGAAAAAATACCCCCAGAGACTCGGGAGTCAAAAATGGTCAAGTTTTATATGACCATAGGGGTTTCTGGGCCTTTTGAGCACGATGGTCAGGTCTATTTAGGCCCAAAGTGCTCAGAAAAAAGGCCTATCCCTAGGTGCATAAAAAAACTTCTGAAAAACCCCAGATCTGTTTCCAATGCAAAAAATCTCAAAACAAAAATAGATAGCTACAGATTTGAAGCTCTGATACTATGTGAGAGTTGAGAAATAAAACACCATAGGAGCCCAAATGATCTCTGCAAGATGAATAAACATGTTACAAGGAGAAGCAAGGAAGCAACAAAGGAAAAACAAATACACAGAAAATATGCTCAAAAAGATGAGAGCTCAATAATCATCAAAATGTGTAATGTGATAATCAATCAATCCAAGATACAAAGAAAAGAATTAACCTCTAATAGGTCAAGAAACCCTAAAAGGGAAAACCCTAGGCTTGCACATAATAATTAATAAAAGAATTAATTATTATGTATCTAATGTTAGCTTAAGTGTAAAAGAGATAAAGGGAACTTAAATAATTAAACAAATGATGTTGTTTAATTAATCAAGTAAAGACCCGATTACTCTAACATAAGTTTCTACAAGAGACAATAAAATTCCAAGTTCTAGAACCCTTTGGATGAAAATCAGATCTAAGGAGGTTTTGAGGATCCCCATTTGTTAAATATTTAGTTCCCATCATCCTAACCCATATTGCTTTGGGGTCTTTAATGAACTTCCAAACTAGTTTAGCTCCTAAAGCTTTGTTTTGCAAGCGAAGAACTTTGATTCCTAGACCCCCCATAGATTTAGATTTGATTATTTTATCCCATGAAATTAGGGCAATTTTTTTGTTTTTCTTCAGTGTTTTGCCAAAAGAAGTTTCTCATCTTCTTGATCATGATTGAATTTTCACCAACCGTTAGGGATAAGAAGGATAAAAGGTAGATAGGAAGGGCCGAAATAACTGTTTGGAGCATTACTAATCTACCAGCCCATGAAAGGCATTTCCCTTTCGAGGAGTTTATATTTTGATCCATCTTTAGCTTAAGAGGGTCCCAGAGTTTAGTGTTCCTCAATCCTCTGTCAATTGGAATGCCCAAATGTATACAAGGAACGATGCTTGATCTACAATTCAAAATTATTTGGATCTTAACCTCTAGGGGGGAGGGGTGGAGAAGAAGAAAACTTTTGATTTTCTTTGTTGATGGTTTGTCCTGAGGCCTTCCCAAAGGATTCTAGAAGAATTTTTAGTTGAATTGCTTCCTTGACTTTTGCTGCACCCAGCAAGAGGTTATCATCTGCAAATTGTTGATGTGTGACAACAAAGTTTGAGGTTACTTTGACTCCTTCCAATAGATTGTTAGATTGTTTTGATTTAATGGCCCTCCCTAGACCTTCTACCATGATAATGTAGAGATATGGAGAGATAGGATCCCCCTATCAGATGCCCCTTGAGGTGGAGAAGAAACCTGTTGGCTTCCCATTTATCAAGATTGAGAATTTGGGCGTAGAAATGCATTCAAATATCCAGTTAATCCAATTTTTGTCAAAACCAAAAGCCTCCATTATTTTGCATAAGAATCGCTAATCCATATTATCATAAGCTTTAGAGATATCTAATTTGATTATCATACCTAGTCTCTTCGTATTTTGAAAAGTGTGGATAGCTTCTTGGACCACAATGACACCATCAAGAATTGAGCGACCAGGGACAAATCCAATCTGGTCTTCTGATATAATGCAAGCCATAAGGGGCTTCATTCTATTTGTCATGACTTTTGAGAGGGTTTTGTAGACTGTGTTGCAAAGTGAAATAGGACTAAAGTCCCCTAATTTAGAAGCTTTCTCCTTTTTCGAAATAAGGGCTATGAACATATTGTTGGTTTCTTTGAGCAAATTGTCTGATCTTCTTGCAAACTCTAGAGCCTCGACAAGATCTTGTCCCAAAATATGTCAGCATTACTTGAAGAACTTAGTAGGGAATCCATCTGGGCCAAGAGCCTTTCCAGAAGGAAGTTGATTAAGAGCTTGAGTTACTTCTTCCAGTGAAAATTTCTCATTTAACTTTTGATTTTGTTCATCTGAAATGATCTTTGGAATCAAGGCCAAGAAATTTCCCTGCTCTGTAAGATGTGAACCATCTATGTTGTTTAGTAGAGTAGAGTAATATGAGATTATTTCTCTCTTAATCTCTTCAGGGTCATGTATAGTTTGGTTTTGATTCAAATCTAGTTTTAAGACCCTGTTTATGCTCCAACAAATCTTTGTCACATTATGGAAGAACTTAGTATTCTTGTCACCCATCCAGAGCCAATTTTCTCTAGACTTTTGCTTCCAGAAAATTTCTTCTTTAGATAGGATATCCTCATAATCCGTGAGCAGATTCTTTTCTTGTTTAAAGGAGTCTTGATCCATGCCTTCAGAAATAATTTTTACATTTAGAACAACCAACCTCTCTTCTAAAGATTTTTTGGAGGAGAAGATGGTTTTAAAATGTTGGGAATTCCATTACAACAACTTCTATTTTACATATTTTAACTTTGAAATGAAGCAATAAAGTTTGGAGCCTTCAAATGCTTCTTCTTTCCTCAAGTCTTCTATCAAGGTTAAAAAATTTGGATCTTTCATCCACATGTTCTCAAATCTAAAAGGAGATTTGGAGGTGTCAGAAACTCCTTGAAGGGATAGCATAATGGGGAAATGATTATATCCTTAACAAGCTAGAACCAAACACTCAAAGGAGAAGGGAAAATAGCTAAGATCCCCCAACCAGAAAAATCTATCAATTTTCTCTGAAATGTTGCTAAAACCTTTTCTCATGTTTGTCCATGTAAAGGAGTCCCCTGAGTCAATATCTAAAACTCATTCCTATCTATCCAATCATTAAAATCTTGTTGAGATCTTTCTAACCTAATAATGCCTCCCTTTTTGTCTTACGCATACTTGATTGCATTGAAATCACCTCCTATGATGAGTTGTTGATCTGAAAGCTGGGATATGACCCCATCAAGGGATAACCAGAGGAGCCGCCTGTTTTGAGGAGATGTTGGTCCATAAGTGTTGATGATAAAAGAGGAACTGTTTGTTTGTGAGTGATCTTTACTAGCAGTCAGTTTCTATTGGAAGCAACACCTTCCACATGAACTTGAGAAGGCTTTCAGATTATCATTAAACCCCAGAGGCCCCTTCTGATGCAACTGTTGATTGAAGAGAAGCTTGAAAAAGGGAGCTAATTCCCAAACCAAAGGAAACAGCTTGCTGACAATCTAACTTAGTTTCTTGGAGGGTAACATTTGCTCTGACCAAGAGAATCCTTCTCTTAATCACCCTTTGTTTTTTAGGGGCATTAAGGCCCCTAACATTCCAAGAAAGGATTTTTATTGTTGTTCAGGAAAGGTATTTCCCTTCCCTACTTTCCAAAGGTCTGTGATTTTGGATTGGCTCTCTGCTGCCCCTTCTTCAGTTCTTACTTCATTCAAAGATTTGTGGCCCTTCTTGGGAGGAGAGGAGCCAAAATTAGGTTTCCTCTTTCCATATATGAACTTATTCAATCTCAGTTTCCTTTTCTACTTGATCTTCAAATACATTACAGCTAAGGGAGTATCTAGAACCAAATCCATATCCTCATCATTAATCATATAATCTTGAAGAAGTCTTTGAGTCTTTTGATCCAAGTGCATTTCCAAATCTTGTGGCATCAAGGAAGGTGACATCATAAGAGGGTTGGGGAGTTCAGCTAAAAGATTGAAGCATTGTTTTGATGATAGAAGATCATTTAGTGGGGAAGCCAAGCAATCAAAAAGTTCCTTTGAGGGGAGCTCCAAGGGGGAAGGCAGAGGGCTAAGAGACAAATTGGCTTGGACTTTAACTGGAGATGCCTTTCCATCTGAGAGAGAGAGAGAGAGAGAGAGAGAGAGAGAGAGAGAGAGAGATCACCTTCAACCTCCATATATGTTTTTATGTCTTTAGCAATAACATCCTCCTCCTGTAAAATGTTAGCTAGAGACATAAGTTTACCTGTGTTTGATTCTATTAAAACTGGAGCACCCCCTGCTCTCCTTCGCCTAACTTTGTTCTTTCTTTTTGAAACCTTTCTAGGATTCTAAACAAATAAATTGAAGACTCCCCTAATCAAAGAAGGGGTTTTCTTTTGGCCAAATAGACTCCTCATAGTCTTGTTGCTTTGGATCTTAACAATGAGAGACAGGATGAGCAGGGGAAAGGATGGAGGAGGGTGGGGAGAAGAGGGAGAGCCAGAACCTGGGAGTGACTGAGATTTAAAGTTTACAATCAAATCGTTTGATAGCCGAGAGGGCCTTGGATTTTGAATATAGCATGAGGCTGCAGGAACAGGCGATTCTGTTGCAGATGCCAATCCCTTGTTCTCCATCTATAGGTTCATTTCATCATTTTTTAGAACAACATCTAGAACAAGCGGCTCTGTTGGAGGCATCAATCCCTTGTTCTCCATGTGAAGATTCATTTCATCATTTTTTAGAACAACAACTATTTGAAGGGGAGAGATTGCACCTCTAGAAGCATCCATAGAGCAGTTGTGGACTATTTGATTTCGGAGGATGCATTTACCAGGAGTCTCCTTTCCTAGACTCTAAACTTTCTTCTTCCATCTACCCACATCTTAGATTATCTCTAATTCATTGTAAAAGCCTTGTTTTAAATCTATTTCCACATAGATGTTAGCCACATCTCCCTTTAGTCCATTCAGGAAGTCTTCCTCAATACCCACTAGAGATCCTAAAGCATCTCATATCTTCAAAATGGCCTCTAGACACCAAAACTTAGATGGAAGACCAACTAGAGAAATTTGTATAGGAGATTTCCAAAATTTGTGATTAGTAGGGTCAAAGCCTAGTTTCCAGTGTAAGAAATGGAAGGTCGAGCCCTAAAAAAAGAGAGGGCTACCATTAATGATAGCTTCTTTCAGCATAAAATCTGCACATTCTGAAAAGAAAAAATCATTATGCAATGGTCTGATCGAGATCATTCCTGGGAAAGAGGAAGTCCACCACGACATGATTTCTTTGATATCCCCAAAAGCTTACTCCCCATGCCTTTCCTATTCCATTTTTGGTGCTTATGATCGAAAGGGGGGCTTGCCAAGGAGGAAAGGAATTTCTAAAACCCAAAACCCCATGATCTTTGTGACTAGGCGGCTCTCTCGGAACCCTGAAGTGGAAATGAAGGTGCTGAGAATGAGTCAATTTTTGGAAGGGAAGGACCTCTTTGGCTGAAGCAAAGTTGGACTTCCTTGTTTGAAGAGGAATGCTATTTGGACCTATTGCCACTTTGCTTGCCCAAGAGTCTAAGCTAGAAGAAACATCATTCTGGGAAGGGAGGGACCTTGGGTGACAAGAAAAACCAACATTTCGAGGCTTTCCATGGTTCTGCCATTTCAAACTTTTGTAGTTTAGGTCTTTAGTATTCTTATTTTCCCAAAGATTTTGTTCTTTTTCTCACCAAGGACAAGCAGAGCTACGACTGAAGGAGGTGCCCAGCTGAGCCAAACGTGGAGGAAGGCCCACTGAGTTCCATGTCTAGTCACTCCTCTTAAAACTGTTGTTGCTCTGATTCCTCTGATTTCTATGGGACCTCTGGATTCTCTGGATTCTCTAGACTCTCTGGTTTCTCTGGATCCACTCCATAGTGGTCTCAAGTTGCATGCCGAATTTTAACTATTGACATTGTCATTTTAAGCAACATCTTCAATAACTTTTGAATAATCAATATACGAGAAAAGTTTTATTTTGACATTTTGTATCAAATTATTACTTTTTTTAAGACACCAAGGATCATATTGAGTAAAGAAATTATTTGGATAATATTAAACTCTGAGTCCTTCAACACCACTCCAAAGAGTTTATGTATTTCATACGGTTTCATATTTTATTCTAGTTCAAATCATAGTTGTTACTTTTAGCTTTCTTTTGTCTTACTAGTCTAGTCCTCATAGATTTCCTATGGTTTTTAAATTTTATGTAATGATGTAATGAAGATGTGGATTTTGGTTTTTATTCTAGTCTTTTGACTAATTGTTATCTAATTGATTTAGGTTCTTAATATCTTTTTGTTAGTTTAAGTGTTGTTTAATGTCTTACTGATAGTCTTTTGACTACCCTTCAGCAATGTATTTTTATTCATCTATTAATACATTATTTAATAAAAAAAATTGAAAATTACATATTTTCTAACTTTTTAAAATTGTCCAAAACTTCAAATTAAGTTTCACCAAATAAGACCATTTTAAATCATTTGACATTATTTATCAAATCATTAAATTTTAATAAAATCAATAACAATGCCTCCCACTAGCAAAACCTGTCAACCTGTCATATTCTGCACACGATTAACACCATATTTTGGCAATGCTTCCTGCTAGCCTACCCTGCAATATTCTACACACTCATTATGCACATTAAATCTCAACATAAAAAAACAATAGACAAAGCACAATAATATTAAATTGCACCATTCACATGTCTATACATTCAATTAACTCATACACACCTGATACGCGCTGAACAAATCAAATAGATAAATTGCATACTACCAATATAGATAAAATAGAACCATAATCCGTAATGATTAAACAGCACCATTTAAATAACATAAAGAGTATTAAACCACACAATTTGAATAACATAAAATGTATCAATTTAATTAAAAATTCAATTACTATCTATTTTAATTCAATTTTAAAATTTTATTATTAACACCAACATCTAATTATAATATTATACTTATGACATATAATTATTCAATCACAGTTATTATAAATAAAATTCATTTATTACAACCAACACATAAAATAGTTAGCAACATATGAAATTAAGATTTTCTAAATTAATTTTTTCAACTACATCAAATTAACATCTAACTAGACTAAACTTAAAACCATAGCATTGTTAAAGACCACCTGTCAACATACATGAAATCAATAAACAACTACCATAACCACAAATGTATCATCACAACGTCTAAATAAGTATTAATGTGTAAAGATACAAAAGGTATGACTGCCCACAGGTGTGTTAGAAAATTTGAACCTTACACTTTCATGTTTTTGTTACTATTTCAACAACATAGACATTGGCTGGCAATTAAATAAGTTTTTCTACTTCATTTTTTTCCTTTTTAAAATGCTGTAAGTTTTCTCATGGTGATACATTTTGTAATCATATGTAAGCTCTTGTGTTTTTGCTTATCTGTAACTGGTTTTATGTTGAGCTGCTACTTTGATGTAAAAAATTTAAATCTTCAATTGCATCTTTAAATCTGCCTTGCAGGCAACCCATTACTCCATCCTCACCAATCTCCCCAGTCTAGTCATTCAAAGAGGCCTTTCTCAAATGAGGATAATTAAATCAGTACCATTTATATGCTAACACGTCAATTTATTAAAATTAGATCATGCTTAAATAACAATATTTTGCATCCTTATGTTAAAAATGAATTTTCATAGGAAAGAATTTCCATTTAACAGAACCAAACAAATGAGGTTCCACAACCAAACTAGGATTTTTGATTGTTAATTAAAGATATTTCTATATCAGCTACTATACACAAATATAAATAAACTGTAATCTTCTGTGAATTGGAATAGACTCCTTTTATAATTTAATATAAGATCAAATACAATTTCAACTTGCCACCTTATAAACTATTCACAATCCAAAGCGTTGCCCCAAAAGCTAATGAGGAGAAAAAATATGAGTACTCAATTTTCAAGTCCTCTTACACAGCTACAAGAAGCAGATGAGACAAACAGTCATAACTGTATAGGTTAAATGGAGAAGGCTTAGTGGTTGAGTAGGATATGCAGACCCTTGAATCAAGCCACTTGAACTTATGACAGAGGTTCTAAGATACATGTTCAAAGCAACAGGTTATCTTAACTTCTTTGATGGAGCTTACTTTACAGTGCCCTTTTTCTTTTACTTCTTGTGGTTCAAATCAATTATAATAAAAGCTATTCAGAAGCTAACAGCCAAAATGTTAAGAGAGATGAAATTCCGACCAATAGCCAACTTAAGAAGGCCATTGCAGCAGAAAGTTGATATCTGTGGCAATGTATTTGATCACAATAGCTTAGATCGTTATCAAAAAGAACAGTCACTCCTGCTGCCGAGCAGGCTGCTGCAAGTGACAATGTTGCAGTGACCTGCCTTCAGAAAAATTTATTGTCATTAACTTCTTCGTAAACTTATATTACAAAGTGCAGAGATAACAAAGACAAGTATCCTCTCATGATAAAAAATTTCTAAAATCATGAACAGAACAGAGAGAAATAGATCTTCATACCCAATCTCCCACCACAAACAAGCTTAGCAATACTGAATTGTTAAGGCCTCTCTTTATGAGTAATGCATATAAATCAAGAATTGCTAGTATAAAGCTCCACAAAAATTGTAAGGCCATTGCAGCAACCAAATAGCTGAAAAAACAACCATCCGATCCAGGTCATGTCTTTTTCCTACATATCACACAGGCAATCAGAAGAGAAAAACTAATCATACACAGCAATTTAATTAGCTTTGCAGGAAGTTGTCTATAAAATTCAATTACTTTATATCTCAAAAGACTAGATTATAATACACATGAAACTGTAGAAACTGAAATTTGGTTGTATGGGTTAGCCGTCAGAGTAATCAGGAAAAAAGAAGTTTGCCCTAAATTGATTACCCCAATAAGTATTTTTATCCGTAACAAATAAAATCAAATATATTTCTAGTATTTTACGTATACTTCTTGGCATTTGCTATCTTAAAGACTTTATAAGTTTGTTTTATTTCATGCTTCATGACAACTTTTGATAATATTAGCGAATTGACAACTTTGATCTTGATACGCCACCCTCTCATAAGCAAAGGCTAAAACTAAGAGATTATTGCTAAGCTAAGACTATCTAAGCAAAACATCTACCTAAAGAGCAAAAACAAAAGTGGGGATCCCCATTTGCAATGGGGTGAAGTGTGAAAACATCACAACACTTGGGAAGAATGTTAAGATAAATTGCCTATCCAGATAACCACGAGCATTTCATGAAGATTGTTTGCATTGTGTTTCAAACCATCAATGAACTCCACAAACATATTACAGTCCAGAAACTGTGCACATAAGAATGTATGTGAACTGTTTGGCAAAAGGCCTTCATAGTTAGACTGGAAATAAATTGCAACAGTTTTGTAGCTACAAAAAGGGTGGCTTCTCACACAAGCTCTATTATTTGTATTGGTGTACCCTATACACGTACAAGTATGATATGGTTCAAGTACCATGCCCGCTTGTACTCAAAATGAGGACAAACCTTTAGCCATGTAACATGCATCTAAATTCAGTAACCTAGTTGTTTGTGTCGTATCCAAGTGAATATTTTTCAAAATGAAAGATCTAATCTGAAAACATAGAAAACCCTACTTTTTTCATTAATATAGTCATGTGTAGACAATTAATACAAACAACATGAACAAGGGCCAAGAGGCTAAGAAGACGCTAAATGGCATGAGCAAGGATAGACAGAAGCTAAGCCTAAGCGGCACAAGCATAGGGATAAGCGAAGGTTGAGCAACACAACTAAAGGAGTGAGCAGACGTGCACTCTTAAGTTTTAACAAATGATTTTATTTTCCCTGTTTCATCTTCTAGATTTCTATGAACACAAAATGTATCTTACCCATCCTCCTTGCTACAAATTTTTTTTTGTGTCTTCCTCCTTGCTCTGATTTTGTATATTGTCTTCCCCATCCTCTCTGCTGCATTTGATATTTTGCTATGTATGATTTGCATTTTATTTTTTGTTGTCATGTTCTCGGCCTGCTTTTACATAAAATGCAATTGATTACTGTTTTTTCATTTTGCATTTCCTCTACAGTATACAACCAATTTAGGTTAACAAAGTTATTAACTTTAAACTTAGTTTAGGTTGTGTGACCCTTATTTTTTAGCACTAAAAATTTTAAACTCCCCTAATCTGAAATTTCATGTTGGCTAATTCAAAACCCATGCCAGGATGCTATTGAATGGTTGTTAAGTATGCTCGTAATAAGAAAGGTGGGTCTGGGATAATAAAAGGAATGCAGAAGCTATGATGAAGATTGCAATGACCACTCCGATATACAAAATCCTTGCACAGGACAAATAAACATTTTGCAGTGTTGGCTGTTGATGCAGTGATGCGGCTTAAGGGCAACACAAAGTTGGAATCAATACAGATTATTAAGGCAGAAGGTGGGCTTGAGGATATATTCAAACTAAGCCTCAATGTTGATCCTATAGAAAAGCTTTTGAAGACCTCTGCTTGTTATTTGTCCACCAGCACTGGTCCTATTGCAAGATTACTCTTCATATCGACGAAAAAAACTGGTCTTCTGCAGTGATCATCCCCTTCGCTGTATAACTTCTGATGGAAGGACTAACTAGAGTGAATACAGGGTGGATATACCTGTTGGAAGATTGGAAAAAATGATTCCATATGAAAATATGGAAAGGCCTGCTGAGAAATATAATATATATACAAGTAGAAACTGCAGATAAACATGAGTTTTGGTTCATGAGATTATCAAACAACTGATATATTTGGGGAAATCTGTCAGAATCCACTAGTTTTGATAAGCAACATATTCCAATTTCCTCAGGAAGTCGCGAGCATAAAATGGAATTGTTTAGATCAAGTGTAATGACAGTTGTGTGGTTAATAATAACAGCTACTCTTAAAATTTCACAAGGAATACTGTAAATTATGGTAGCTACTCTAATATATAAAGTGAAGCTCCTAAGGACTTTGACCGAGTTAATTCATGTTATCATTGAAAGGTTCAAAAGGTACATGTTTGAACAGGCTTGCCAAGCTATCACAGAAGATGTGAGGGATCAAACCACTTTATGTAGCCAAACAACAAATGAGCAGTTGTGGGTGGACGAGTATGCTCCAAAGTCGTTTACTGAACTTTAGAGCGATAAGCAGACAAATAGAGAGGTCTTACAATGGCTGAGGCACAATGTGATCATTGTGCAATTGGCTATAAGAATACTCTGAGCTCAGGAGAGGTCCTATCTGCTTTTAAAAGACATTATTTCTTTCTCAAAGTAATAAATCCTTTCGCAGCAAAAGCTTTTCACATAAGGACAGTGGGGAAATTCAAACAAGTAACACAAAAGATGGTGTTCAGCATATTCTAGTTCGAGCCCCACAAGCTCCAATATTCCCTTGGGTCCAACATATTCCTTTTTGGGTCTACATTGCTCTGCAATACCATATATCTTTGTAATATTTTGAGAACTTGTTTTTTATTTGGTCTAACATTTATATGTAATATTTCAGGTGCTATTGTTTTGTTGTGGCACAGTTATGGGTCTGGTAATATTGTACCCTCCTTACTGGCATAATGCAGCATGAAGGTTTTGATCTGGTCCCCTCTAGAATCATCAATAATTTATTAGATTTGATCAATTACATATATTCCTTGATGTATGGAGAAGCTCTTTTATGCTTTGGCCGACTTCTCTGGTATGATAAGATTTGTTGAGCAGTAGCGTGTAAAGGCTTTTGGGCTAACCTTTACTTCAGTCAAGCCGACTTCATGAAGACATAGTTTGATATATATAAATTTTCTTTGCGAAGGATGTACACATGATCTTTTGATCACTATATGTGATCTACAATGAATGTGAAAGTGATTATGTACAACAAATGTGAAAGTGATTATGTACACTGAATGTTAATATGAAAGTGATTATGCACCTCATTGGAACTGTAACTCATGCATATGATAGATGCAATATTAACAGTTCATTTTTTTTAATATTGGCTGCAAACCATCCTCCGGTAGTGAGTCGTTATCCTCTGGGCAATGAGCCTATCTGATAGTGAGCAACCTTGTATTGTTGTAACCAGTTACATAATATTAGGAGCTAATCCTCTTAGTGGTTTTTCCCGTCTTGGGTTTTCCACGTATAAATTATGGTGTTATGTAGTGTATTGTGTTCTTGCTTATAGTTTATTTTAATTTTGCAATTTAGTTATGTTATGTGGATGGTTGATTAAAAGTTTTAATAAGTTCAAGGGAATACAGATTCGCCCCTCCGCTCTTAGTATTCTGGATGTTCAATAGTGTTATTTTTAGAATTAGTCATATTTGACCTAAAAATGTGAAGCACTTAGATATTGAATCTTGAAAAAGTTAGCAATATGAAATGACCTTGGAGTCTAGTTTCCAAATATGTAATTTATTTTAATACCTAGATGATAGAAATTCGCATTCAAAAGCAATTTCTAAAAACCATTGTTTAGAAATTCTCTATTTCAAGACCATACCATACACGTGTACAACCACTGGATATTTGACCGAAATAAAAGTTTTTCTTAACCCTCTTGGAAAAAGATTTGTAAGTCACTGAAGATTGGTGAGGATATTTTTTAAAACATTTTGTTGAATATATATTTTTTTTATTGGCCCTAATTGTTGTTTTAAAAACCCCTCATGTGTGACCATTCTAAAGAGAATTTTGTGTAGATTGGTGCCATATATTTTTTTTCAAAAAAAAATTAAAAAGTTATTAAATAAATAAGTAAACCTGATATTTCAAGTTTTTGGACTAGTTTCATTACAAATTAATTGAAAAATAGAAAAAATAATCAAATCCTTAAAAAATTACATATTTGAATCCTAGTACACAATGTAATCTATAGTGGTTATTAATTTCGTACAAAAATCTTTTAAAAAGGGCATTAGACATATTCCAGAAGTTTATAATTTTTTATGTCATTGATCCAACCTTGTACTTGCAAGTCTAAGGCTAAGGGTTGATCTTTCCATGACTATCCTGATCTGAAACCCAATGTACAGGGTGAACTTAGTTTTCAAATTTTAAATAACAGGGACTCAATCTAGAGTAGGTCCCTATTATTTAAATGTAATGGGTGGCCCATTATTAAAAGTGTGAAAATGAGTTTATAGGAACTTTAAAAAAAAAATTACAAAATAGGGCCCATTATTTTTTTAAAAATATACTTTAAAAAATAGGGCCCCATTTTGTGAATTTCTAGAAAACGAGTCTCCCTTTCTAGCGACATTTTTCCTCATGAGAAAACTTTCTTTGAATTGGTACTCATCTTCTTGAACTTTCCTAGGAACTTTTGTAACAACCTGACTTGTTCTCTTTATTATAAATTTTTTTTTGTTTATTTTATCTTTCAAAACTTGACAGAAGTTGTAAAAGGGGTTTCTTGTTTTTTTGAAGTGTTTGTATTACCAAAAGAAGCACAACAATAAACTATTCAGAAGTGATTGCAATACTCATAAATTCAATGGGCTAAAAATTCTAGATATATTTGTAAATCTAAATATTTAGTTTCTCTCTAAAATAAAGACAACCCAGTTCATTAAATATCATCTAATATCAAAATCACACATACCCACAAAATGTGACTTTTTTTTTTCTAGAACTGCCCACAAAAACACCCAAATGGCACTCTAAATTGGATGCATCTAGAAATGCATAAGTCTGATTTTAAACTAAAATCAGCCAAAATATACCAAATCACTATAGCAGCGTGTACTATAGAAAAACTACTATAATAGCGGTAATATAGCACAACATTGTAGCAAACTCTAAAATCTTCCATTTTCCTTCTTTTGTTGTCATAAATATCCTCAAATCTGCTCTAACAAACTTATCTAAATCTACCCTAAGCACTCGGTGGATCAAACTGTATATATCAAACCAATAATGAAGCCCCGTTGTGTTTCCTGGATGAAATCACCAAAAAATCCTCCAAACTATGTCTCTCAATAGCATAGAGAATGTCACTTATGAGGGATTTCACCCTCACAAACCCTTGAAAGAACTCTCTTGTAGGCAAACTTCTAAAATCTACAATTAAACATGCCAAATGAGCTTCACTAGTTTGCTTTAATAACAATCTCAAGGGGCCTCACTCTTTCCATCAGTCAATGTGGGATAAATAAAGTCACTTTTTAGTTTTCCTAATGTGGTGTACAAAATAATAAAGGCCTCATTCAGTTCTTTTAAAATAAATCATCTTTACTTTATATCTAGCCCTTTAATAATAAATAACAATAAAGTTAAATCTTTTAATTTAACTTTATTAAATTACAACTTTATCATTATTTTATTTAAACCCACTGAGCTATATGAAATTGAGTTGCTCATCAAAACTAAATCCATCAACTATCCTCAAAATCGTTAGCCTACTAAATGACTCTATTGGTGCCCATAACTGACTTACTATAAATAGATAGTATGCAGAAACTACACCAAATCACCTCGAAATTGCCTAAAACTAAAACTATCTAAGAACAAATGTCCCCAAGATCCCTTAGATGTCCTGGTTAGCCTATAGAACCATATAAAAATGGGCTAATGACAAAATTTATCAAATATGCTAGAAAGGGGACCTTACAACTTTCCATTGGAGAGAATGGATTATCAAGGGACTTACTACCCCAATTGAGAAATAGAATACATACACAACAAATCTATTCCACAATCTAGCATAGATCATGTGCAAACACTTATCTCTTTGGTAACATCTCTTCCAACATAATTGACAACCTCATAAATTCACAAGTCGTAATCCCACAATAATCATTTATACCAATTTCATTTCAAACAAGAGTATCACCACTTATCTCTCAAAATATGCAAGTAATCTCAACAAGGTTTCCCTCATCCAACTCAAAACCACAATACATGCCTAGGCTTACAATCTATAGGGTGGAATCTGACAAAGAAGTAATATTAAAACACTATCTCAAACCTTCACAAGCTTATAAAAAATTCTATTTCTAAAATGAAAGTAAAATATTCCAATCCCCACATCTTTCCTTTAGAGAAACACAAAATGCAAAAAGAGAAAAAAAATCATCTCAAATACAATTAAACCATCCAACATCCAATTACTCTTTCAATCTCAATAAACATGCACCATTTCACAAAATAAAACAATGAAATATACACAAGCCTACTTCCTAACTCTAACTTGTGCAAATGGTGGAAAAAGCTCCATTCCTTCCAAGAAATCTCAAGTACCTTCACAATTCTCTCTTAAAATCACACTCTCTCCCAATTGTCAAATTCAAATTTTACAAATGAAGATATACTAGCATACTTGTATATTTAAAAAATAATGTAAAATACGCCAAAAGAAATCTTATAATGCAAGAGCATCATCTATAAAAATTAATTGATTTCTTAAAATCAATTAATTATATATTTGATATGTAATAATGTAATTATTATTAAAATTAAAAATTAAAATAAATTAAACTTATAACTGTTTTTTAGATTGAAAAATATAATCCCTTCTATATTATTTTCATTGCACCTTGAAAAAAAATAAACAATTGTACTAACTCAGATAACATAAAAATTAAATTTAGAGATTAGAAATTTAAAATTAGAAAACTCTTAATTAAACATTAGATTAAATTTTGTTATAAACGTTGATAAAAAGTTTACAATTTAAAATTTTTTAATTAAAATAATCTAATATTAATATTAAATGCATATAAGTTTAAAATTCTTAAGTTCTATAGAACACAAAAAATTTGAAGGACAAGGTGATAAAATTAAAAATTAATTAATAGAGGGTATTAAGTTTGTACTAAGTTTTGGAAGTGACTATGCTGCCACATAAAAACCAAGTTATGTAAGGGACACAAGTGATGAGGTAATGGAACACATGGAAGGGTTTACCCTCTGGGATGTCTTTAAGTGCTACGCTTCTTTGGAGGCCTCAAAATCGAGGCTTCTGCAATAGCTCTTGCTCACGAACATATTTTCTCCAAACATGGAGCTCATATTTACTTTTGCTCACAGGTTTCTGCAAACTGCAACCTCTCTGTGCTAGCGGATTTGAAAAGGGATCCAACAGCCAAAAATTGAAACATATAATGAAAATCATAGAGATTAAATAGTTGAGATCATCTATTAACTAGCACCTACACTGTTAATTGAATAGTGAGATATAATTTTGGAAATATATTGGAAGGCAGAAAAATCGTAAGAAATGAAATTTGCTTTTGTTACGAGTAGCTATTTACAATGTAAGTAAATTGATTTTGAAATGTGAAAAAAAAATAAAAATAAACAAATTCAAGTTAATTTGAACTCAACATTTTATTATAACCAATGAAAATGGTTAACTCAAAAATTGATTACATTGAATACAAATTTTGTTAACTTAAAGATTGATTATATTGAATACAGATTTTGTATATATAATTTCAAGAATATGTAGTCTTATTCATTTATTTCTAGGCAACCCTTATGTACCATATTCAAGAATATGATTTTTTTTAATTAATAGATGACATTTCCTATAGTCATTTTGTCAAATAGTTTGTATGCATTTTCCATGCTAATACATATTGAATCTATGTTTTCTGGTGGCAATGTTTATTATTAAGGCTATTCATGTGGTGTATATCTCTAACATTAAGAATTAGCACATTGAACACTATGTAAGCATACTTGTTGATGTTTACAGGGTGTCTTTAAATTTTGCATAGCTTAAGGAAATTTAGGATACAATTTGTATAGTATACAGTAAAAAAATTATTTATCTTTTTAAACTACATATATAAATTTTATTGTATTGGATATAATTCTTCTCAGTGTGATCATTAATGTTATACAACCATTTCTTCATTTAATAAATTTCACCCAAGAGTATTTAGCCTTGCAAGGTGGTCCTTGCTGATTCACAAGGGATTCCACGTGCCTTTTATTTCATACGAAATCTACTCCTACATTTTATACATTACATTAATGTTTATGTTATTGACAAATTAAAGCCAAAAAGTTGCCATCATATTGCATTATGAAAGATATTTATACAGCAGTATGATTGCAATAGTGTGGATAATTTGCTAATCATGGGTTTAACAAAATAACAAATACTTGCCTAAATAGACTAACAATCCATAACAAATTACAAACAAATAAACAAACCAAACAAATCATACCAGAATGATGTAATAACCAACATTTCCCACTTATTATATCATTTCTTTAAAGTACTAATAAGAGAATCCTAAAAAGTTTCAAACTTCACATGTGCAAGAGGCTTGGTGAAGATATCAGCACATTGTTCTTGTGTAGACCAGAACTAGACTTGAATGTTGTGTTGCTGAACATGTTCTCAAATGAAGTGACAATCAACTTCAATATGCTTGGTCTATTCATTCAATACTGGATAATGAACAAGATTGAGAACACTCTTATTGTCACAATAGAGGACTGTAGCTTGGTTTTGTGGTAGCCCCAATCCTTCTAATATGCGATGTAGCCAAACTGCTTCACAAACTGTTGAACTTTCTGCATGATATTCCACTTCTATTGAGGAATAAGCAACTGTGGGTTACTTCTTACTTCCCCATAAAATAGGTCCTGAACCTAGGAAGCAAACAAATGCAGATTTGAATTTTCTATCATCAATTGAACCTACATAGTCTGCATTTTTTGTATCTTGTCAAGAAGAATTGATCATTCTTTTTATATTCTAAAACATGATCCATTGTACCATGTATATACTTTAAGACCCTTTTTGTTGCACTCCAATGGGACATTTTTGGTTCTTACATGAACTTGATAGATAATTAATGGAAAAACTACTGTCTAGTCTAGTATAAGTCAAGTAAATCAAACTTCCAATCATTTGATGATAGAGAGTTGCATTCGCTTGAGAAGAAGTATTAGTTGTAGATAATTGCAAACTTGATTTCATAGGTGTAGACATGGGTTTGGAATCCATCATTCTGAATTTCTCAAGTAGTGTTTTGGCATATTTCCTCTATGACACAAAGATATGGTGTTTTGTTTGTAATAGTCCAAGATCTGTCATATCAAAAGCCTTCTTGAGATCATTCTTGGTTGTTTCAACCATTTCTTCTGAGATACTCGTGGCAACAAAGTCATCAACATATACATTAATTATCACAATATCCCCCCTTGATATTTGAGGTAGACATTTGGATCATATGGATGCCTATTGAAACCATGTTTTAGAACATGCTCATCAATCTTGATATACCAATCTCTAGGAGCCTGTTTGAGACCATATAGGGACTTGATTAGCTTGCACACCTTTTCTTCTTTATCAAGTGCAATATATCTCTTTGGTTGGGTCATATAGACCTCTTCTTTAAGGTCTCCATTAAAAAAGGCACCTTTTTACATCCATTGTTATAATTTTCAACCAAATTGGGCAACTAAAGCCAAAAATCATTTTAATGGCTTTTATCTTTGCAGAGGGAGAAATGTTTTCCTAATAGTCTATCCCTTCTTTCTAGGCATAAGCCTTGGCTAAAAGCCTAGGATTGTGTTTATCTATGCTACCATTTTATTTATACTTAGATTTAAAAATCCATTTACAACCAATAGCTTTCTTACTAGGTGGTAGATCAATAAGCTCCTAAATGTTGTTTTTCATCAGAGATTGATACTCTGCATCCATTGCCTCTTTCCACTTGAGGCTTTGACTCTAGTGCTTTCTTAACATTAGATGGCTCAAAATTTTCAACAATTGTAGTCATTAGAGATAAGTTTACCTCATTGCGAGCCAAGTTGTGAGTCCTTAGACTTGAAGTGGAAATGTATGGAAATCCATCTAGCTTTGCATCTCGAATGGTACTAGTATGCCACTTTGGTAAAGATTTTGTGATATTGGTGGGTGTTGATTAACTATCAATGTTTCCATCATTTTTACCATCCATGTTGAACATAGGAGCACTGTCTATAGCATGTGATGAAGTGGGAAAACTTGACTCTCTCTTCTCATAAAAAATTACATCCCTACTAATGTAAATCTTCTTTATCTTGGGAACCATGAGAAGATATGCCTTAGATTCAACACTATATCTAGGAAGAATACATTGCATTGACTTTTCATCAAGCTTCTTCCTTTCTTGTTTAGGAATATGCATATATATTTAGTGTAATTTCCCTGATATAATTAAATATTCAACTTAAATAATTTATTGTATAGCCCCGTACTTCATAATATATCTCAGGCCCCTTTTATTAATTAGTTAGTTATAAATTTTTTGGTGTTGGCCCATTTGTAATCCTTCACAAAACTTCCTGGAGCCCATATATATGGCTGAGTTATTCATTATTGTAGGTATGTGAATTTGGTATTTTTCTTTGTTGTACGAATTCCTATTGGAGTTCTATTATCCGCCATTCCGGAGGTGAAAGACCCTCCCTACTTGGTATCCACAGTTTCGGTGGGATTCATCCCTCACCCTATTCTGCTTCTGTATTGAATGTGAAATTTGTTGTGCGAATCTTATCAATATAATTTCTCTTTGTATGTGTGAATCTTCATCTAAGTTTCTTGTGTCTAGCATAACAATAATTCATTTCATGCCTCTATGCAACATCAAACAGACAAAGTATCCAGAGGCCTTTGAGAGTGGAACTCGGTAGGTATTTACCCACCGTACGGAACCTTACTGTACACCCCATACAGCTAAACAACATCTACCAGTGAGTATTCACCCATTGTACGACCACTACTGTACACCCCGTATGGCCGAACGACATCTACCGTACACTCACCCAATACTCACCATACGATCAGGGAGGGTATACTGTACGAACATCAAGGGAGCGAACCATACGGTCATCACCGTACATGGAGGAGTATGTACATCACAAGGAGCACCCATGCGATCATCACTGTATGAGGAGTAGTGTCTGAAGGAACTGTACAGCGTAGGGAACATTATAGTGGTATCAAAGCTAGTGATCTTGCCAGCCTATCAGGTAGTGGATGCAGGTGTACACCAGAAGGAGGTACCATTATGCCAATAGAATGGGGGAGCCACAGGATCCTACCAATGAAGTTATAGCACTGTTAAGGGAGCTAACAAGAAGCCAAGCTCAACTCAATGAAATAATTATGAGAGGGGAACAACGACAAAAAATCATAGAGGATACATTGTGACAATTGGTCATAGGTAAAAGAAATGGAGATCATGACGATAATTAGGTCACTAGAAGGTCAAACCCACAGTGCTCCCATTTCTGGCCACTAATGCCAACATTTCCCTAGAGAACATAAGCACCTTGCAGGGAGAAAGAGGCCACTTTCTAGGATTTGCGACAACAATTGAATCAAGATCGGAAGGATGCAAATCTTGAGGGAGATATGTCCTTCAAGGATTATGTTGAACTCCAGATGAAATGCTCGGGTGGTAGAAGTCGTGGCTACTACTACTATGATATCAAACAGAAGGTTGGTAAGATTAATTTGTCATCCTTTGATGAGATCGAAGCAACCTCGGCATGAGATTGGGTACAAAAAGCAGATACCTACTTCCAGCTCAACCCAATGCCTAAAGATGAAGCTATCAAATTTGCAGTATTTCACCTAGAAGGAGTCGCTCATGAATTGTGGCATCATGGAATGGTCACCCTCGACCATGATCAAATAACTTCATATGTAGAATTCACGGAGAGGCTTATAGATCATTTTTGACGGAAAGGGCCCAGAACTCAACTTCAAGGAACTAGTTCAATTAAAGCAAGTTGGGCTTGTGGACAATTACATTGCAAAATTCTAGAGATAGTTTGTGTTGGTAACAGATATCTCAAAGAGGAGATTGGTGGTTCTATTCATGGACAGATTGATGGAACCAATGAAGGGTTGGATAAAACCGATCAATCCCAACACACTCTCTGAAGCGATTAAGAAGGCGCGTGACATGGCGACCTCATCTTCTTCCTCTGAGAGTTACTCGCATGACAAACCACTCCTAGCCCTAAAGAAGCCATCATTAGATGAAGCCACAAGGCAAGAACTCAAGAGAAGGAAACTCTACTTTACCTGCAAGGAGCCGTGGTGACTAGGGCACCGATGCTTAGCCATTGAAGTGTTGTCCGACAGTGAACAAGATAATGAGGAAGATGGTCAGCAAAGCACGGGAGAGGTTAAAGAAAACATAGATCGTGTAGAGAGAATTTCCACACTGGTCCATAGGGGAAGTCTCATTGCTGCTTTGACCAGCACTCCAGAGTGTAGTGTGTTTCAGGTTTGTGGTACACTCCAAGGGCAATGGGTCATAGTCATGTTGGACAGTGGAGCCACTCTCAACTCTATCAACTCATCACTCATCACCAAGAGGGGTTTGCATATAGAGGAGCATGAGGGGTTCGAAGTCAAGGTAGCGGGAGGAAATCTATTATCATATATTCATCTGGTTCCAAAACTCAGCATCACCATGGTAAACTACACAGTGACAGACGATTTCTTCGTGGTTGATTTGGATGATACAGATGTCATCTTGGGTATTCAATGGATGGAGACCCTTGACTAGTACACACAAAGCTTTAAGAGGATGGAATTCTCATTCGACATGGATGGCAAGAAGGTGGTACTAAGGGGAATGTCCAATGGTCGTGTGAGGGAAATTTTGGTCAAACCGATGGAGGCAATCTTTGAGGAGAATGAATAGATCGGGGAGCATCGGATTCTGCAATTGCTTGAAGGCAAGCAATTTTTAGGCCAGGGGGGCTGTAATGTCCCCGATATAATTAAATAGTCAACTTAAATAATTTATTATATGACCCCGTACTTCATAATATATCTTGGACCCCTTTTATTAATTAGTTAGTTATAAACTTTTTGGTGTCGGCCCATTTGTAATCCTAAGGGAAATTTCGTGGAGCCCATATATATGGTCAAGTTAGTCATTATTGTAGGTATGCAAATTTGGTATTTTTCTTTGTTGTGCAAATTCCTGTTGGAGTTCTGTTATCTGCCATTTCAGAGGTGAAAGACCCTCCCTACGTGGTATCCACAGTTTCAGTGCGATTCATCCCTCACCCTATTCTGCTTCTATTTAGAGTGTGAAATATGTTGTGTGAATCTTACCACTATAATTTCTCTTTGTATGCACAAATATTCACCTAAGTCTCTTGTGTCTGGCATAACAATAATTCATTCCATGCCTTTGTGCAACATCGAACTGACAAAGTATCCAGAGGGCTCTGAGGGCAGAACTCAACAGGTATTCACCCACCATACAGACCCCTACTGTACACCTCGTACAGCTGAACAACATCTACCGACGGGTGTTCACCCACCGTACGACCACTACGTACACCCCGTATGGCCGAACAACGTCTACCGTACACTCACCCAATACTCATCGTACACCCCGTATGGCCGAACAACATCTACCGTACACTCACCCAATACTCATCGTACACCCCGTATGGCCGAACAACATCTACCGTACACTCACCCAATACTCACCGTATGGTCAAGGAGGGTATACCGTACGGACATCAAGGGAGAGAACAATACGGTCATCACCATACATGGAGGAGTATGAATATCACAAGGAGAACATGTACGATCATCATCGTACGAGGAGTAGCGTCTGAAGGCATCGTACGACGTAGGGAACATTACATTTAGTGCATCCAAAAACACAAAGATATGAGATAGAAGGCTCTATCCCTGTCCACACTTCTTTTGGAGTGATGCCATCAAGGGCTTTGGTTGGTGCACAATTCAAAACATAAACTATTGTGTGAACAGCTTCAGCCCAATATGCATGCTCTAGTTGAGAATATTTCACCATACTTCGAACCATCTCCACGATGATTCGATTTCTTCATTCAATAACTCTATTTTTCTGAGATGTGTATGCTACTATGAGGTGACTTCGAATTCCATTTTCTTTTAGATACATGGAGAGTTCTATGCTGGTGTATTCCCCCCTCGATCTAAGTGGAGGGTAAGAGTATTATGATTCGTATCTTTCTCCACCTGACTGTGAAACTCTTTAAAATATGAAATAACTTCATCTTTATGATGCAAGAAATATGCCCACATTTTCCTTGTATGATCATCAACAAAAAACTTAAAGTACCTATATCCTTTATGAGTAGGTGTCATAGGACTGCACAGATCGGTATGTACCAGTTGCAAAGTTTGGCTAGCACAATGCGCACTTGAGTATAAAGGTGCTCTATGTTGTTTTCCAACAACACAACTAGAACAAACTACACTCATCTTCTCAAGTGAGGGAAGCCCTTTGACCATGCTTTTCTGATTGAGTTTTAGCAAATAACTAGTGCCAAAGCAAAGAAAGATCATTTTCCTGAGTCACTAAGGCTTGATTATTAGTAGTTGTATGAAGCTTTATCATTTTGCCAATCTCAGTAGCACTGGCAACAATCTTGTCATTTTTAGACTTTTCTTTGATAAGACAAATCTTTTTATCATGATTGCTATCAAACTCAATCCTAAGGTTGTGGTCAAAAAGTTGATTAATAGATAGGATATTTTTGGTAAGTCCTGGCACATACAAACCATTGGTAATCATGCAATGATTAATGCCAAACTTCAATGAGATGTCACTGATACCTTTGATTTCATGGGTGGTATCATCTCCATGAGTGACTATACCATAATGGGGTTTCAATGTGAGAAACTACTCCATTTGTCCCCACACAATAGCTAAGAATTGGGGAGAATGAATTTTGGAGAACTCCCTGTCATTGTGTTAGAGAAGGAAGAAAAATAACACCTCCTTTAAAGAGCTGAGAGTTACATAATTTGTTTCAGAACATAAGCTTCCAATTTTTAATTATTTTTTTTAAACTCTGCTTAATGTGAATTATAAATTCACACTAATGATAGTGTAATAAACTCTACCTAGAGATCTTCTTGGCTTGGTATATCTCATAAAGAGAGCTATACAATTACAGAAATAAATAAAAGAAAAATATCACCAGCCTGTGAAACTCTTCTTGCATGGCACCTTGATATCGCTCTGCCTCTTTCCATGGTCCTTGACTTTTCAATGTGCTGGCCAAATTGGTTTAGAAAATCCGATGAACATCGCTTTTTGATCTAACTGCGACACAGAAAATGAAAAAGCCAACAATTTCAATACACCCAGAGCTAGATGTTTTCGCATGAGTTCGCAGGCAAAGCAGCGACAAGAGCATAGGTTGTCTTATCAATAATTATGGCACCAGGAGGCTGTAAAGTTCACCACCGATCTTTACCTTCAAGCTCGTGAAATTGATTTCAATCATTCTTTCTTTCAGAGATGATGCACATCACATGTAGATATTTAACCATTGCTTAGAATAGAAATCTTGATTATAGGAAATCACAAGACTGGAGATTTCTATCGGCATTTGCATTCGTTGATAATGAAATCCATTCAAGCGGTAGTAACTGGATCTCGTACACCAACGCCGCTTACTCCGAAGGAGATCATAGCAAATAACAACACTGCCTCCGATTAGCTTGGAGAAAACTCCAGTGAATCAGCGTGGCTCTGATACCATATTGACAAATTAAGACCCAAAAGATGCCATCATATTACATTATGAAAGATATTTATACAGGAGAATGATTGCAACAGTGTGCTTAATCTGGCACTCACAGGGTTTAACAAAATAACAGATACTTACCTAAATAGACTAACAGCCCATAACAAATTACAAACAAATAAACAAACCATACGAGAATGATGTAATACCCAACATGTCTTCAAAACACACCTTAACAAAAGTCTGAAGGAAAATTAATTTATTGATATATGTTTAGAATATTAGTAATGGATATGTCTAGAATATTAGTAATGGATGAAAAGTGTGCTCATTTGTAGCTCAAATTAGTAGTTAGAAAATATCATTTGATCAAATCCTTCTAATTTGATGTAACTTTATATGTTTAAGATAAATTGACATAATTGCTATTTTGAGGATAAATCTATAAAAAATATATCATTTTGTGTTTTTTTTCTATTTGATAAATCAATGTATACTTACAATCAATTAAAAAAAAAAGGTTTGGATGAGAGGATTCTTACATCGTATTAGTCATTTTGAACTTCTTTTTTCAAATCTGCTATAGCTTTTGGCAAAATTTGTTTATCATGAGTAAAAGTTGTTAGCTGACAAATCAGTTGCAATTTCCAAAGAAGCTTTTTGTTTTTAAAAACAGATGTAGAGCAAAAATTTCGCAATCATAAATGATAAAATATAAAGCAGAACTGAATACAACTATTTTCTCACCTTGGATCTATTGCCCAACAAAATTTACCTAGAAATAATTTAGAATATATAAGTTATATTAATCTGCCAATGAATCCTCTGGCATGTTTCAAGAAGTTATCCATGTTCTCCTGCAGAGATGAGAGCACTTGCATGATGGTAGATGATAAGTCTTCAAGATTAATTTGGTTAGCAGACTTTTTGAAGGAGGTAGCAGACTATCAATCCATAATTATATTCACGCCGTAGCTCAGCTCCCACAAAAATGTTACAGTTAAGAATCTGAGTTATCTTTGCCATTTGCCAAAGACTTTCCTGAGGCGTACCCATAGCTATAGCCAAAGTTCACTTTGGTTGTATTGCCACTATAAGCTCATTTGAGTAATCACACTCAGCAGCATCTGATACAATAGGCATATCATCATGCTGATCTGAAAAGTTGTAATTCTCACCAATAGCTCTTAGCAGATGGTGAACCTCGTGCATAGAAGGCCTCTCCTTGTCTGCAGAAAGAACACAGTTAGTAGCCACTTCCAGAACTTTTGTACAGGCTCTGCATCATATTCCCTGCCAACCAAATCTTTGTCGATGGTTTCCTGAGCATTACCATGTTTTGAAAGCTTGCTGATCCAATCTACTAAATTACCCTTGAAACTTTCATGTACATTTTCAACTTCAACAGGTTTCTGTCCAGAAACCAACTCTAGAAGAACAACCCCAAAATTAAAGACATTCCCCTTCAAAGTGGCAACCAAGGTTCACATGTATTCTGGTGCTACATAACCCAAAACGCCAAAATCACCATTGACAAATGTGCTAAGATGGGTATCTAAAGGATTCACCAACCGAGCAAGCCCGAACTTTGCTATCCTCGGTTCATAATATTCATTCAATAATATGCATTTAGAACTTACATTGCTATGGATAACCCTAGGGTTGCAGATATGGTGAAGCCAAGCCAATCCTCTAGCTGCAGCAATTGCTATTTTTAACCTTTTTGGCCAATCTATACTATTACCATCTGACTCGACAACATGAAGTTTTTCATACAAGGTTCCATTAGGCATGTGCATGTAAACTAGAAGCTTCTCTCCTTTTGCAACACAGTAGCCAAAAAGTGGAACCAAATTTCTGCAACGCATTTGCCTAGAGTAATCATTTCAGACTTGAATTTCTTGTCAGTCTGTGCTTGTTAGTCTGTGCAAATGGTTTCATCCTTTTGAATGCTAAACAATTATGTTTACTTTTTATTGTCTTATTTAATTAAATTTATATTAAAAAATTAATATTTAATATATTTAAATTGAGTACTAATTTAATTTACTTAATAATCATATGTTTTATATATATATATATATATATATATATATAATTAATGCTTTTAAAAATAAAGTTTAGTGTTTTTTATATTGCTTTCAAAAATTTAAATATTGCTTTTATATTGTTTTTTATATTTATATATATTTAATTATAATTAATGCTTTTAAAAATAAAGTTTAGTGTTTTTATATTGCTTTCAAAAATTTAAATATTAAATGAAACAAGAATTGAGTTTTTTTTAGTTTTTATTTTTAGAGAAAAATAAAAATATTATATAGTTATTTTAATATTTTTTAAACTAAAATTTAATGATACTTTTATTTTATTTCTTTGAAATATATTTTTTTAATGGTAAGAATAAAAACTTATTATTTAAATAAAATATATTATTGATTTTTATTTTTATTTTTAAATAGAAATTCTTATTTTGTTGGTTTCACATGTTTCTTATAGTTTTTATTTTATAAATATGTCATCATTTTGTAATGATTTCAAATCTATTTAAAAATGTTAAACTATTTTGATAATTTTGTGCATCTACAATTATATTACTTATATTTTAAAAAAATTAAATTTATATAAAAGGAATTTAAAGTTAAAAAAATTCAATTTTTTTACCATCACCAAACTTCATCCAAATTTTAACTAGAACTCAAACCTCGTGACTTGGTTATTAGAGTAAGAAGGCCTGAAGTTGTAAGAAATGACTAAACAGAAGATACAAAGAAAGTGCACAAACACATGAGCTAAACCTAGTAAGGTTCCCTAAGACATGAAATATGGTACAAGTGTAAATAGCCCTATGAGGGAAGGAACCTTCGACAAAGAATGAAGCTAAGAAGATGAAACAAAATACCAAGGAAGTAGACCAACTACATAACATATTTGCATCAAGGTCATTGTCTACACTAAAAGAAGGGTCAATCCACAATGAGAGAATACTTATAGGGGAATGGCACGGTTGAATGAAATCTAGACTAACCAAGAAGTTAATGACAAAAGTAAACAAGAAAATTTTATTTCTAAATTCAAAAATTCAAAAATTCATAAGTACAACTTGTGCAAATATTTTTAGAAATCTAGACCTTTGAGGAAGCTAAGTACTTCCCCAAGAGTCTCATAACATCCAAGGCTAGGGAGTACGGAGCTTTGGAGTTTTATAATATTCTCAACAATTTTTAATACATTTACTATTTTATTATCAAGATATTGTGAGGTCGAGGTGAGAACATACAATGGATGAATTATATATATAAATATGATTCTTCAAAAATGTAACAATGATTTACAAAAAATAATATAAATGTGCTAATTAAGCTTTTTCCACAATAAAATACTAATTCATTGTTCACAAAATATAAAGAGTTTTTGTCCATTGACCTCCAAAATTCAAGAGTTTTTGTCCTTGAATCCTATTCATAGATGTCTCAAAGTCAACAAACTCAACATATACAACCATCAAGTCTCATTTTCTCACTCAAAGATAACAACTAAATTATAAATGAGATAATTTCCTAAAATTATCCCCACTATCATACAACTAGTTAATTTATTTTCATAGAATCTATCATAAAGAAGCTACCAAGTGTATAAGGTTACAACTACCTTTCACGGAAACACACAACCCCATATTATTTATTATTATTTTATCTGTTTCTACTAAATCATTCTCTCTTATTAAAATATTTTATTTTTTTTATAAGGAAAACGAGGATTGGACCCCCATAAGCTAATTAATCAAAAAGGGGCATTAAAAGTCTAACCCTTCCTAAAAATGCTTGTTAGTTGGGTACTCAAGGCTTCTTGGTCTCTCCCTTGTAACGTATTTTGTAAGTAGGTTCTTCTAATGAACCAATTATTTTGTGATTTTTATCGTAATGTCCCTTTTGTTGGCCTTCATGAGTGCGAAGGAGACAATTTAATTCATAAAATAAAGATATCTTAAAATTGATATTTTTAAGCAATTTGCTTTTGATTAATTATTATCATGAATATTTGATGACTTTATTTGAGGATCAAAAGTAAAATAATTTTTGTTAGAGGGTAGAGTTATTAATCATTATTTATAAATGACCTTTTTACAAAATTTGAGTAATAATTATTTAAAAATGGATGAAGAAAAAAAAATGATGAAAATAGTCATTTGGCATTTTGAGCTTTCTATATTTTATTGAAACCCCAACTATGGAGTTGAACAAATTTCTATGATTGTAGGATAAAAACATAAAATATGATTCAATCAAAGTCACAAAATGTGAAAAATGCAGAATTTGTCTACAATTTTTTGGTATTTAGTGTGCGCATTCAGAAAAAATAGATCTATAGTAATTCAATTTGTCTTTTCACTTGAAATATTATAGGTTCAATATGTATACTCATAGGTATTCCACTTCACAGATTAAATTAGTCTTTTCATTTCAGAGATTATAGGTATTTCCTAGTCTGACGTCATTGCTAAATCCAAGAATGTTCTCCCCCTGCACCAAGGGATAATCTTGAGGAAATATATTTTTCACCTAGCTATGACCTCTACTAGTGTGCCCTCCATTAACCCTTTTGGTCCTCTCGCTAAACCCACTCCGTTTGTGGAACTTTCTAGAATCCCAAATAGTGAGGATACCCTTAGTGAGAAGACAACCCCTAAGTCTAAAGGGACCCTACCCGGATTAACCCTAATTATTCTACTAAAAATTAGAACTCCTTTTCTCCCTCTCAAAGAAATTATTGTTGAAGAGATGGATGTAGAGGAAATTTCTTTTGAGGACTCTACTTCTTCTTGGTCCATGATATTTGAGAGGACCTCGAAAAACCTTAATGTGCACTATATTGCCTCTTCAATGCCTTCTTGGGGTGCCCCTCCTCCCTACCCTATTAGTTCCCCATAAAAGTGGGATTTAGTAGAATAAGAGAAAAGGTTAATGAACTGTGTGGTGTATAAATAGATAGGAAGTTGTTATCTATTGGATCGTCACTAAGCTCAATGTTGCTAAGAAGAAAATCAATACGTAGGAGATACTAGATGAGACTAGCACTAGACCCTCCAGTTGGGTAGATGAAGAAATGAAAGGGTCTAGGTGGCAGCCAATGATTTGGCAGAGAACCTTGAGAAATAGGACATGATGGAGGCTGAAGTTGAGGCTCTTAGTGAAAACATGGAATAGGGGGACGGTAGGAAGGAGATGGCTAAGGTCATCAAGGAGCTTCAAGGTTACCAAGAGACTCTCAAGAGGAATCTGGATGAGATGGTGGTCCTCAACACATAAATGGCTAGAAAAAAGTATGCTTCTCTACAAGCCATCTAGGAGAATATTGATAGAAGGCATGCAATGAATAAGAATCACGTGGAATTTTCTTCTGCTACTACATTGGACCATAATATTTCTAGGGTCAAGGCTAATCCAAAGTTCCCGACTATTTATTTGGGTAAAGGTTCTAACAAAAGATTATCTTTCTTAGTGAAGGTGAAAGTTCTTAGCTAGCAAGTTGAAAAGACCCCCACCAGGTAGATCATTGTTTAGAGTCTTTGGTGGGTGGTATTGGTTCTTTTTAGGATTCTTTTGATTTTTTTCTTAGTTCTTTGTTGTTAGTTTCTTTTGGTCATCAATTGGTTTTGGTTCCTTTTTCCAGTTGACTCTATTTTTGTTGGGTGCACTCACCCCTCATGAGACCCCTAGTTTTTGCACTATAGCGGTTATGGAAAGGTTTGGGCTTCTCTCATATTTATCTAATTAGAACATTTATAATATTACTATTTAAATATTGTATATATATTTTTATGAAATTAAATTGAACGCTATATTGAACCCTAATACTAAAAAAATTGTACATAACATTAGTTACAATAAAACAGATTAAACCCCAACCCTAACACAAATCCCAACCCTAACATGAACCCTAACCCAAAGTAAAATGAATCTTGAACAATAAATCTATACCAAATTCAACACTAAACCAAATTAAACTATAATTCCTAAAAATGTTGTCATCAAGCTTATCTACTCTAAGCTTTATAGTATTTAGCTTTCCAACATCTACTCCCATGCTACATGAATTTTTAGAGTCACTATCATTTTGATCTATGTTGATGTTATTTGACCTTGAAACTAAATTTAAACTTAAACCTAACACTAAATTTCAACAATAATAACATACGATGTATCGATGAGGAGGGAGTGGAGTTGGGGTTTCATCTAGTGATGGTGAGTCCAAATCTAGAGAATATGGTAATGAGGATGATTTAGTATTTGTTGTGCAGGCTTCTTGGGGTGCGTTCTTTGTTGTATAGGATTCTTGGGGTGCATTTTTGGCTTTTGTTGGTTCTTGGTGGGGGCTCCATCTTTTTTTCTAGTCCTCTATCTGCTTTCTTGGCTTGGGGTTTTCCCCTTTTATCTCGGCCTCTTCTCCTTTATTTTGGGTTTTCTCTTTGGTCTTTGTCTGTGATGTTGAGGCTTTGCATCCTATGGGATTTTGGTTTTTTCATTCTACCTCTTTGTAGTTGTGGGATTTTTGTTTTTCCTTGCTACCACTTCCCTCATTTTTTTGTACTTTTATGTTTTAGTGTTGTGCATTCTTGGTGGATCTCTTCTACTTTTCCCATTTGGGTTGGGCCTGGTTTTCCATCTAGGCTCCCTTGTTTTTGTCAGAGGCTCAGCCCTGATTTTGGTTTTGTTGGTCTTTTCATTCGTGTTTGTTGCTTTGGGTTTTTGTTTGGAGAAAGGCTGAGCTTGGATTAAGATTGGCGCTTTTGGTTTGGTGAGACCTATTTTTCCCTATTTTATCTCACATCCTAGGGTTCTTGGCTTGAATCTCTTGCCAGTGTTGGTTGTTTTCACCGACATTCTTCCCCTAAGCCATGTCTTTGGCTTTAAGCATGTTACTAGGTTGGGGGTGTTCGACTTGGGTGGTTTTTCTCGGTTGTGCCTTTTGGTTTCCTCGAGCCTTTTCTATGATTGACTTTGGATTTCTCTTGTAGTTTTCAGAGAAATGGTTTTGTGGGTTTTTCCAAAGTGGATTTACCATCCATCTTTTGTGGCTTCTTATCTAGACAGTCCTTTTGTGAAGGAGATGGTCTGTATGGGCTAGTTTCCTTTTTAGTTTTAGCATCTTCAACTTTCTCCTGATTTTCCTATTGAGGTTGTTCCATCTTCTATTGAGGTGGAGATGGATTTTTCTGGTTATGGTGGGAGGTGTTGCTTGGGGTCTGTTGGTGCCCTATCTCTTTGTTGCACGGAATTTATTGTTACCCTCTTCTCTCACCTCCTTCCCTTTTCTCCTATTGAGGAAGATATTTTAATGGGTTCTTCTCTTCCCATTGAGGTGGTTCGGGTGGAGGTGGAATCAAGTATCGCAACGGATGTCTTTTGCGGCTTGGGAGCTATTATTTCCTTCTTTCTTTAGAGAGCCTTCATTTTTGTTCCAGTTACTCCTTTTTAGGTGGATCTTGGGGACACTAATTGGTTTGTGTTCCAATTTCATAGAAAAGTGGATATTAAAAGGTTATTTTTCTTTAAACTTTTCTTATGTATCAAAGGTTATGGGTACCTTGCAAAACCCATGTTTCACATTATGGGAGCTTAGCAAAACCCTTTGTTTTTGTACATTTGAGGTCCCTTGCTTAATGGCTTTGGCCTTGTGGTTGTTTCAACCAGTTCTTTGATGACTAGTTGTTGTTAGGTGGCTATTGGTTGGTTGCTATTAGTCCTTGTTACATCTCTTGTAGTGTTTAATTTTGGGATTTTGGATTCTCGGTATGTCCAAAAGGTTTTGAGTCCTTTCAAAATTCTTTTTATGGGGTTTCAGGCCCCCTCAAAAACTATTTTATCTTAATAAAAAACACTAACCTTCAACAAAATTAAACCCTAACCCTAATCATAATTAAATAATAAACTCAATAATACTATAATTATAATATTAATAAATATAGTACAATTTTTATAATAATTATTATAAAGTTAATAATAATGATAATTTATATCCAATAATATTATCATAACTTCGTCATATGATTCCATAGTAATGTTAATTCAATATTCTTACCCTTTTCATATTAATAATAATATAATACCCTAATTAACATGTTTATATTAATAAGTTAATCCTATAATACTATAGTAAAGCTATTTATATTAAAAATAACAAAATATCCCAATTAACATGTGTGTATATTGGTTTAATCTTAAAATATATTCTCTTTCATATTGTAGCTCTCATTGCTACTAGCATATAAATATATATTGAGTTAATCTTAAAATATATTCTCTTTCATATTGTAGCTCTCATTGCTACTTGCATATAAATATTTAATTTTAAGATATATAAATTAATATGCTTATATTTATATGAAAGCATTTAATATTTTCATTCAACTTTAATAAAAAAAAATATTATATTAAAAAAATTCAACGCTTTGATATATCTTGATGTAATTTATATAAATTAAAGTTACATATGTTAGTTATACACTCTTCTCAAGATACTAACATATGAACTTATGTATCAAGAACTATTAAAATCAATTTAGAACAACCCTCATTGTACCATTGTTTCCAACCTTTATAAATATAAACACCAAAAATAAATATTTGTGCTTAATCTTCTCTTGCATTGTAAATTAAATTTTGAAAGATGAAATTGTAACGACATGTTTTCAATCCAAAAAAATCGCTAGTGTTAAATAGAATGCATTTATGTATAAAAAAAAAAATAGAACTTCCATACAAGGTGGTCGATATGTTTCTTACCTTTTGTTTGTTTGCTGAGCAATTTAAGGGTTTCGATTTATTTTGTAAAACGTAGGTTATCCCTCTTATTGTCGAAGCAAAAAGATTGTTTTGTTGGAAAAATGGGGTTACTCCTACCATCCATGGGTTTCATTTGTAATCGAAATGCCTCGTGGGAGAACTCTGGTTTTTCTGGGATTAAGAAAAAAAACACGTTACCTGATGGTAGTTGTTATTCGTAACAAAACTTCTTTTGATGTTTAAGTAAAACTTAAGATTACAATTAAAAAAAATTGACATAAAGATTTAATCTAAATTCTATTTTAAATTTGAGTTAAAAGGTCTAATCTAAACTCTATTAAAAGATTACAATCTGGAAAATAAATTAAGAAACAAAGTATATAAGACTGGGTTTAAGAATATTAAAAAAACTTAGTAGAAAAAAGAGTAAAAAATAAAACTTTAGTACATGTGAAAAAAATTGCTTAAAATATTCGAAGAAAGATTTTATGTATATCTATAGCATGTAATTTGATGCTTCTAGTTAGCATTTCTACGAATTTGGAAAAAGATATTTAGCGCATCTTTTAAATTACCACTCTTTTCACTTATAATGATTCTCTAAACTTATTATTATTCTAGTAAAAATTGTTATAATAAGCTATATTTAATCACTGTATTTATCTACAATCATCTCTCATGCAAGAGACACATCTTTTCATGAGTTTTATGTATATAAGATCCTTGTGATCGATTTATGTAATTGTAGAGTAAATCTATTCTAGCAAATTTCAACAGTCGGTATTAAAGCATGTTCTAATATTGATGGCAAAGATCATTGTTGAATATTATAGGAAAATAATTGCTGATTGCAAAATTTATTGTTTATATTTTTATTTTTATTTATTTTTAAAAGGAAGAAGTTGATCATTGATTGCAAAAAACGTTGCTGATTTTTAAAATAAAAATTTGCATCATTGATAACAAAGATCTTTGTAAATTTCAAAAGATTACTTTGATCGCAAAGATTACTCTTAATGGAAAATAAATTTTTGAGTGTCATTTCTATTAAGTTGACTTGTGTTGACAATTATGGAGAATGGCATCATCAAATGAAAAATATTTTTCTTTTGGTAGATCTCACTTCTTATGTAAATGAAACTAAAAGAAGACCTCCCATAGATGTCTATCTACAATAAGATTTTGATAGAAAATCAAACCAAGCACTACTTTGATAAAATTGCCTATTGGGAGTATGTTGATAGAAAATTTGCGGAACGCAACTACACGAAAAGAAGATTTGGATGCAATCACTAAAATATTTGAATAGAAGAACGATGTATGTGAGAAAATACATGCTTATAACTCAATTATATAATATAAGAATAGATGGATTGTTAATTGAACATTTAACAAAAATCAAGGGTATTTTAAACCATCTTATTAGTGCAAGGGAGACTATAGTTGATAAAGATCTTATTTATATAACTCTTAATACCTTGAAAAATCATTTGAGAATTTCAAAACTACTCTTACATTGAGTGGAAAATTGACAAACCTAAAATTCAATAATCTAGAAGGTCTATTATTGCAACATGAAGAAATGTTTAATGAAGACAATGGAGTTGAATCAACAAACACTTTTACCTCTAAGTTCAAAGTCATGAAGTTTCAACAAAGACACTCTATTATGGATAATAATGATCAAATAAAATGAAAGGTTTATTATTGTTGTAATCATCCCCGATCATTATGAAGATAAATGCTTTAAGAAAAAAGAGATGAAGGATGTGTGTAGGATCATAAGGAGCCAAAAAGTGGTGATATTCTAACTAAAGTCTTGATTGATAGGCTGATTGAAAAATACCTATAACTTTCAAACGGTATCACATTTTTTTGAATCCAAAACATGTGTCAAACTCTATGCTTCATATACTATAGGATCAAAAAAAAATTGAATTTCATAAATTTTTGACCAAGTTATGCTGGTTAGATATACGAGTTTTTATAATTTTAAAAAGATGTAGTAAAAAATTCATAATTAATTATTTATTTCAAAAAAAATATAAAAAAATATGTGTCACATCCGAACATAACTCTTCTACTTATATCTAAATTCTTCTTAAAAAAAATATTATGAGTTGTTTGTGGTTAGGGTGGTTAGACAGACACCCACACCTTATCTTTTTCTTGAAATTTTAGATATTACATTGAAATTTTGATTTTTTGTCAAATAGATTTTTTTTTCCAGAAAATAACTAGTAGCTTAGAAACTACATTCAATTTTCTACAGAGTCTATTCTTACATAATTTTGAAATAATGTTGCTAACTTATTCAATTTTTTAAGTCAATTTGTCTAACTTTGTTTTCTGAATTTTCATTGCCACTTAATGGCCTGTTTGGCCAACCATGATCCTACACATACCCTGAAATATATTAAGCAAAGAAGTATGATAGTTGATACAAATATTGAAGATGATGAAAATCATAAATTATTTATAGTACATACCTCTAAATATATTCAAGATAATTATGTTTGAATGATTGATTCAAGAGCTACTCACCACATTATTGGAAATATTGGTAACATGAGAAATGTAGTAAATCAATCAAGAGACACAATTACATTGGGAGATCATTCCAAATAAATATTGAAGGAGTTGGAAATAATACTCTAGATGTTCCCACCAAGGTAACACAAGAATTGATAATATTTTAATTGTTCTAAATAAAAACCTTATTTCTATTAGTCAAATTATTGCAAATAATATGAAAGTTATTTTTGAAAAAGGAATCTGTGAAGTGTATGATAGTAAAGGAAAATTAATATATGATGGATATATGAAAGAAGGTGTATTTTATTTGAGGACAAACTCCTCTCAAGCTTTATCTTTAAATTTTTCCTCGGGATGAAAGGCTTGGTCATATTAACCTTCAATCACTAAACGAAATGTTTGGTCAAAATTTAGTAAATGGTCTTCCACCCATCACTAGAGAGAAATATTTTTGTGAATCATGTGTCATGGGGAACCAACATGGAGAAACAATTTGTTCTGGAAAAGATTGGAGAGCCTCCAAGAAGTTGGAATTGGTTCATTCTAATATTTCTAGACCTATGAAGATAATTTCTATAGGAAAATATTGATATTTCATGGCATTCATCGATAACTTCACCTGAAAAGTTTAGACTTATTTTTTAAAGAATAAATATGAAGCATTTGATACTTTAAATTTTTTTTACATCAAGTTGAGAATGAAAGTGATCAAAGAACTAAACTTTTTAGACTATATAATCAGGAGAATATAGCTCAAATAATTTTTCCACTTTTTGCAAACAAAAAGGAATTAAGAGGCAATTTAAAACTCCATATAGTCCACAAAAAATGAAGTAGATAAAAGAATGAATGGAAAAATTCAAGAAAAAGCTAATTCCATGCTCAATACTTGTAATCTTGGTGAAAATAAGTCCATACAACATCCTATTTGATCCATGAAAGTTTAACTACTAGTTTTCATGAAATATCTCCAGAGGAAGCATGGTCAAGAAGGAAACCAATAGTTAGACATTTATTATTTTTGGGGGGTATTACCTATAGGAATATTTCACAAGAGAAGAGAAAAAATTGATGATAAGAGTCAAAAAAGCGTCCTTCTAGGCTATGATAATTCTAGTAAAACTTATCAGTTGTATGCTACTAAGACAAAAACTCTTCTCATATCTAGAGATATAAAATTTGAAGAAGCATGTCACCTTGCAACCATTCACCATGATCATTTATTAAAAGAGAAATATGATAGTGGAACATCATCATATTTACCATAAATGTTGAAATACAATTAGAAAGCCCTATTAAATCTATAGAAGAAAAAATTGATGAGCCAAATTCAAGCATAATGCTCACTCTAGAATCTAATGTTTCTCTATGTAGATCTGAACAAGCTAGGGAAACATCTATTAGGTTGTAGGATTATGAGCTCAAGTACACATTAATGTCAAGTGCTCTAAGTTTCCATGAACCAAGAACTTTTGAAGAAGTAATAAATGGTGAAAAATAAAACTGTTATGAATCAAGAGAAAAATTCAGTTCTTTAAAACCAAAAATGAGACCTATTTCCTTTCCCTATTGGAAAGAATTCCATTGATTGTAAATGGGTACTCAAAATCAAGTATAAATGTAATTGTTCAACTATCAAACACAAAGATAGATTGGTAGCTAGAGGCTATAAACAAATTGAAGAAAGGTGTTGATTATGAGGAAAAATTTTCTCTACTTGCAAAGATGATCACAAGTAGAATGCTGATTGTGCTTTCTTCCTATCATAGTTGGGAAATTTACCAAATGAATGTAAAAAGTGCATTCCTAAATGGAGAATTGATGGAAGAGGTATATGTCACAAAGCCTCCTCGATTTGTTGAAAAATTAAAAAAACACATGAAGTGTCGATTAAAAAAGGCACTATATGATTTGAAACAATCTTTATGAGCTTAGTACTCGAAAAATGATAATTACTTTCTTTAAAAAGGATTCCAAAAATTAGATGTTAATCCAAATCTATACATGAAGAATTTTGACAACAAGACCTACTATTCATTATGTTATATGTTGAAGATTTTCTCATTATAGAGAATAATCAATCATTAATACAAGATGTGAAACAAGATATGAAGATTCATTTTAAGATGTCTAATCTTGCATTAATTTATACTTTCTTGGAATTGAAGTGTTGTAAACAACTAAAAAAATATTTCTTTATTGAATGAAGTATATCAAAGAAATTCTCACATGATTCAAAATACATGACAATAAAGCTTCACTAACGCCAATGGATATAGCCACCAAGTTGACCAAAGACCAAAAGGGGAAATCAATTGATGAAACATTGTATAGGAGTTTAATAGGAAATTTAACTTACTTAACTAATACTCATCTAGACATATATTACACAGTTGGAATCTTACCTTGATTCATGGCTCATCCCAAACAAAGTCACTGGTTAGCTGAAAAGTGTGTTTTGAGATATTTTCAAGGAACACAAAAATATTAGATTAGAGTATTTGAAAAATGAAATTTAAAACTTATTGGTGTTTTTTATTAAGATTAGGCAGGTTGCATAGATTCTAGAAAAGCAACCTTTTTTTATTTCTTCAATCTTGAAACTACAATTGTCTAATGGAGTTGTAAGAAGCAACCTAATACATTGCTTTGTCTTTCATTAAAGGAAAGTACAAGGTAGTTGTTGTGGCAATTTGTGAATCAATATGACTTAGAAGACTTCTTGAGAATCTCAAACATCCACAACTTGATCCAACTATTATATATTTTAATAATTAAAGTGTATTGGAGATGTCTAAGAATCCAATGTTTCATGCTCACATCTAAAGAATATCGAAGTGTACCATCATTTCATTTGTGAACTTGTTCTTGATAAGGAAATTGAAGTAGATTATAAACCAACCAATGAGAACTTGTAGATATTTTCATTGAACCTTTGAGAAAGGATGAGTTTGAATACTTTCAAGAAGGTATTGGTATCAAATTATCTTCACTTATAATTGGGTAAGCTAATAATCTTAACTTAATAGGAGGCTCCCATCATCTAGTTGAACTACGTGATAAAATAAAGTTTATGGGTGGGTGTTAAAATAAAATATATTTAATCATTGTATTTTTCTACAATTGGATCTCATGCAAGAGACACATATCTTAATAATTTTTATGCATTTAAGATCCTTCTCATCCATTTATCAAATTGTAGGAAAAGTATATTCTTCCAATTTCAACAAAAACTTCTAAACCTTAGAACTTATGTGGTAAAAATTGTTTATTTCTACATTGAATTTGTATTTTTCATTATAGTTTATTTTTTCATGTAGATTTCGAGGAAAAGTTAAATGAGAGATGAATAAAATTTATATTTATAAAAAGAATATGTTATTATTTTATATTGTAAACCTTGTTGCCTTCGTAACATACATGATGTAGTCAATCATGTTGTTAAAAATTAATATATAAAATATACATTTATTAATATAATAAATATGGTTAAGATATATGGCCCTATAAAGGTCTATAATTAAGGCCTTCTGAAAGTATGGACAAATTTCTTCTTCTCAGGCAATGAATAGTTATAAAACTACCAAAGCTAAACATTTATCTACAACAAAACAACATTTAACCAATATTCTATAGTCATCAAAATTAAGATTCAAATATTTTTAAATTCATAGATGGACCCACCTTATATACATTGAACACACAAGGGGGAGTATGGGTGGAAACATTTTTTAGAAAATTATTGGCATACCGTGCAAGTTATATGAGTGAGAATGGTGACAAAGAAAAGGATGAAATCTTGGTGACTTGATTCATTGCGCTAATTTTTAAGGAATAAGATTGTCTAGAAAAAAAAAGAATTTTCTAGAAAAAAGAGAAACAACTACAAGATGTCCAGGAAAAAAGAACATTTCAATTTTAGAATTCTCTAGAATTGTAGACGTTTCTAAGCTCAACTATAAATATGAATTTGTTCATTGTAAATAACAATGCAATATGATATGATTGTATGTTATTGGATTAAATATAATAAAAGCTATATTATTTAGTCATTTCTCTTTAATATAATAAATAGCTATGTTTTACATGGTGTTAGAGCTAAAGTTTGTTTGATTTTTAAATAGTGTTGAAGTATTGCTGGATAAATATATGTTTAAAAGATAAAAAATTTCCCGCTAACATAAGATCTCAAAATAAAGTTTTTCCTATCTTTGATGGAAGTGGTTTTGTAGATTGGAAGATTTCATTCAAGAATGCTTTAACAAAAAAAGCTTTGTGAAGGATACTGAACAAAGTTCAATTAGAGAACCTCAATCTACAAAAGCAAAGGATCTATAGAAATTCAAGTTGGAGAAAGCTAGAGGTATCATTAGTAAACCCTTGAGCCACAAGCTTAATAGAAGATTTATTGATATTGATGATCCAAAATAGTTGTGGGAAAATTTAGAAAAATATTATAAAGATGTACAGATATTGTGAGTATGTTTACTATAGAAGAAAAATTGGTGAACTTGTATCCTCTTGATTTGGAAAAACTGAGTGTTTGATACTTTAAGGGAGTTACATAATTAAATGCTTAGCTAAAGAAAATAGTTATAGAATTGCAAAAAAAATAAAAATTAGTTTGTTGCAATTTGGATGAAATTAAGCTTCCCCAACCATACAAGGTATGTAAAGAATCAAGGAAAATGGTTATTCAATTAAATCATAATGCACCCCAACAAACTTTTGATCAATTTCGTAAGTCATTTTTAGATGAAGAATTTTAACTTGTTAAAGAAAGTTATATTAACAAAAATCATGCATATGCAACTAAGGGAAAAATCATTTTATATAAATGTTGATGGAAAGAAGAATTTGAAAAACAATAATAATTTTATAATGAATGATGGTTCAAACCACTTTTCTAGGAAATATGGTGCAAAAAAAAAGTGGGAAGAAAACCCATTATTTGCAGGTATTGTGGTGGCGAGAATCATATGGAGAAAGTTTGTTTAAAGAAGAGAGACAATGCAAGATAGCAATATAAGGCCAAGAATGAAATATTTAAGAATGGCAAGGTGAATAGGCATAGCTTCATAGCCATCTCCATCAAAAAGAAAGAACAGCCAAATATGGAGGTAAGTGCTAGACTCAAAAAAATATCTAGTGTTAAGGGGGGATACTTTTCCTTAGAAGATAAATAAGAATGTATTTTAGATTTAGGAACATCATTTCACATGACTGGAGATAGGTCTTTGTTAATTGATGTTCACGAGGGGAACAATTCAGATCAAGAAATTACTATTGGGATAAATATAAAACTTCTTGTATTAGGATTATGGATTGTTAATGTGACAAGTGGGTCTTTGAAAAATGTTTTATTGGTTGAAGGATTAGGGATGAATATTATTTTAGTATTTAAAACTACTCAAGATGGATATGAGGTTTTTGTCACTACTAATCAAGTTGTTAGGGATAGAAAAGACTCAAGAAATATAATTTATTGGAAGAGTTGATCATAAAGATAGTCGAGCTTTAAATTTGTTGGGAATTTTAATGATGAACACGCACTCTCACATGCACTTATTGCTCAAATTGATTACATGAAAAAACTCTGGCATGCTAGACTTGGACATATAAATTATAGAAAGTTGGACGACATGGTTAGAGGACTAATAAAAGTTTCAACTTCTAAAGGTGTGTGTGAAGGATGTGTATTACGTAAATACCATTGAGATCCTATTGAATCAAGAAAAGAATGGAGATAGTCATCCAATACAACTCATTCATAGTGATTTATGTGAACCAGGGTATCCATAACTTTTAGGTGCAAGGTACCTTCTCACTTTTATTGATGACTATAGTAGGCGAGTACGGGTTTATTTTCTTGAATGGAAAAATCAAGTGTTTGAAGTTTTCCAAAAGTTCAAGGTTTTTGTTGAAAACAAAAGAGAAAAAAGAATTAAATGCTTAAGGGTGAATAATGGGGATGAATATTGTAATCACGGATTTGAATCATTATGTGAAAATTATGGTATTAAGATGCAATTCCTTATACCTCTCAACACAATTGGTTCATCGAAAGAATGAATAGAGCTCTTTTAGAAATGGCCTCTTGCATGTTGCATTCCAAAATTTTGCATAATATATTTTGGAGTTAGGTTATTTCTTATGTTACACATATTGTGAATAGAATCCCTACCAAATCCCTCCCAAATATCACTCCTAAAGAAGCAAGGAGTGGTAGGAAGCATCACATTGGGTATTTTTAAGCATTTGAGTGTATTGCTTGGGCACACATTCTAGATGAAAAAAGGAAAAAGTTATAACCAAAGAGTCATAAATGTCTATCTATAGGTTTTAGTCAAGAATCGAAGGCTTACAGGTTATATGATTTGACAACAAAAAAAAAATTTGTTTTAGTAGAGATGTAAAGTTTGATGAACATTCACAATTTCTAGCCACTTATTTTCACTCTCTAACAAATAATGCTTCCTATATCATTAAGGATGAAGTATGCACTAATAAAAAAACTATTTTTTGTGACTAGCCTTAATTTGCAAGAAGTCATGATGAAGAAGATGATATTTCAGCTTGACAAAAGATAGGGACTATTGAAGAAAGCTATAGTCAAGGACCTGAGAACCAAGGAAGGAATGATAGTGCTCTCATGGCCAAAGTATTATAGATACATTAGCCAAACTAGTATAAAGAAGCTAGAGGGAATAAAGAATGGAAAAAAGATATGAAAGAGGAATATGGTGCATTACTAAAGGACAACACTTGAGTACTTGTGCCCCATCCTAAACGTAAGAATATTATTGGTTGTAAATGGGTTTACAAAAAAAAATTTAAATCAGATGGTGCTATTGAAAAAATTCAAAGCTAGATTGGTTGCTAAAGATTAATAAAAAAGAGGGTGTTGATTATCAAGAAACCTTTTCTCCTATCATTCACTTGAATATAGTTAGAATTATTCTTTCTTTGGCTGCAAGTCTTGGGTCGCATATTCATAAAGTGGATGTTAAAAATGCTTTCCTAAATGGAGATTTATATGAAGAAATATATATGGATCAAGCACCAGGTTTTATAGATTACAAAAAGCCTAATAATGTTTGTAGATTAAAGAAGTCATTTTATCATCTAAAACAAGCGCCATGAGCATCGAATGAGAAGATTGATAGGTAATTTCTACTTCATGGGTTTAAAAAGTTTAAATATGATCCAAATCTTCATGTGAGGAAAGTCAAAGATTATATTATTGTTGTTTGAATTCAGGTAGATGATTTATTTATTGTTCAACCAAATATTTAAAATATGATCTTAAGAAGGCATTTCAAATGAGTGATTTGGGAGAACTCAATCATTTTTTTGGACTACATGTTTGTAGAATCCATGATGGGTTATTCATATCACAATCGAAGTATGCTTTAGATTTTTTAAGAAAAAATAGCATGCTTGAATTCAAGGCAACTACTACTCCTTTTCAATTGGGGTTCAAGCTTACGAAAGAATGTACTTCTAAAAGCGTTGATGCCACTTTATATAGACAACTTGTTGGTAGCTTAGTTTATTTAACTCATTCTAGACCACATATTAATTTTGCATTCAATCTAGTATCAGGATTTATGAAGGCACCTATATACAGTACATGGTTGGCTATTAAGAGAATTTTGAGACACATTCATGGAGCACTACAGTTTGGCATCCTCTATGGTTATAAATATTTTTTTTCTCCAGTAGGATATACAGATTCAAACTGGGGAGGTGATATAGATGACATAAAATCTATAAGAGGTTATGTTTTTCAACTTGGGTTAGGTCTAATTACATGGAGCAACAAAAAACAAACAATTGCATCACTGTCTTCATGTGAAGCAAAATATAGAGCAACAAAAGTAGGAAAAGAACTAATTTAGATTCAAAATATTTTATTGGAGCTTGGTTTTCCCCAAAGTTCTACTACTAATTTGCATTGTGACAATCAAAGAACCATCCATGTTGCCAACAATCTAGTTTTCCATGCTAAAACAAAACATATTGAGCTTGATGTTCACTACATTCAGGGTTCGGTCCATGCAGCTACAGTCATTCTACAATTTTGTCGAAGTGAGGAACAAACAACTGATATATTTACTAAAAGTATGAATGAGGTCAAATTTCTAAAATTAAGAGGAATGATTCGTATGTTAGAGGTGAACATTAAGGGAGGATAGTGTTATAATGTTCCCCTCTTCATTGTATCTTCTTTGTGTCTTCTTTGTAATATTCTAGCCAATCTTAAGTGGGGATGTTAAGGAATAAGATTGCCTATAAAATAAGGAATTTTATAGAGAGAATTTTTTAGAAAAAGAGAAACAACTAAAAGATGTATAGAAAAAAGAACATTCCAGTTTTAAAATTCTCTAGAATTTTAGAAGGTTCTCAGCTCAACTATAAATATGAAGCTGTTGATTTTAACAGCAATGAAATGTAATATGATTGTATGTTATTGAATTGAATATAATAAAAACTAGATTATTCAGTCATTTCTCTCTGATCTAATGCTCAGTTTCACTCTGTTTTGTGTTCTTATTTCAGTTTATAGTCATATTTTGGACCTGTTTTACATGTGGCAATTGGTCGAAGAGGATGCAGATCTACCAAGAGATTAACGTGCTCAGCATGTAATTCAGGATAATCTTGGGGACAGCAAAAAGGTGGTGAAAATCTCGCCTCTTAGACATCCTCACTAAGGATCTCAATGAATACCTCGCAGAACAGTGGATTGCCTTGTTCGCTGAATACTGGGAGTTGTTTTCTTCTATCAGTTTAGAAGTTAGATTGTTGTTGGTGAAAATCAAACATAGCCATAACAATTCTATAAAAGAAGAGAAGTGATTGATGATGTTTTCATTTTTATGAAGTGTAAACAAATATTTGTTTCTATTAGTAATTTTCGCAGGCAGTGCATTGTTTTACAATTTCATGCAAATACAGAAAAGCAAATATTTCAATCCTTCAAATTATAAGATAGGCTATAAAATATAGCATTCAAAATTGAAGATAGCTTTACTTACGACTTTCATAGTCTGCGATTTCCCTAAATCGCGCCATGAATTTTCCAAAAACTTGACTAGAATCTCGTGCTATCCGCTGCATTATTTGATCTTGATTCTCCGTTAAAAATCTCCGACGCTCTTCCAGCCGGAGAGGTAATCCTAAAAGGGTTAGTTTTGGCTGGATCAAAAAGGCAAAAGGAATTGACTTCCATGCAGAACTACAACTCAGCAAATCCAACCTTTCCAGCTTTGACAAGTTGCTAATGCTTTCAGGAAGGCTCTGCAATCTTTCGCACCAGCTCAGACTTAATTGCTTCAACTGCGATAGCTTGCCAATGCTGTCAGGAAGGCCAATTAAGATTTTACAACAAGATAAGTTCAAGTACTGCAACTGGGACAAGCTACCAATGGTTTCAGGAAGGTAACTTAAACCTTCACAGTAAGTCAAGTTCAAGAATAGGAGTTGTGAGAGGTTGGCAATGGTGTTAGGGAGACATTCCAACATCAGACATCTAGACAAATTCAAGTACTGCAGCTGTAACAAATTACCAATGGTGTCAGGAAGGTGACTTAAATTTTCACAGTAAGTCAAATTCAAGTACTGGAGTTGTGACAAATTACCAATGGTTTCAGGAAGGTAACTTAAATTTTCACAGTAAGTCAAATTCAAGTATAGCAGTTGTGAGAGGTTGGCGATGGTGTTAGGGATACATGTCAACATCTGAAATCTACACAATTTCAAGGACTGCAACTCTGTCAAATTACCAATAGTGTCAGGGAACTTTTCTAAGGAACTGCAGTCAGTGATGTCCAAGATCCTCAATTGCGATTTGCTTCGCACAACAGATGTGCTTTTCTTCTTTATTGCTAAATTTGCCTCCTTGAATAAATTTGAGCTATGTTTCGTACTTGAAATAGAGCAAGAATCTACCCTTAGCCATCTCAAATTTGCATGAAAACTTTCCATGTTATCTTCTATTTGCACATGCTCCAAATGAAGATAGCGAAGACTAGGTGTGCACAACATTTTACGCCATCCTGGATAAGATTTATAGAGATGAAGGCCAGACTTATTGATATTGCTAACAATGTCGAATAAGCTGCTCGACTGGGTCATCTGCCATTGCCGAGTTTTACCTTTTTTGGCAATGATTCTACCCATATCCCGGACGAGGTCATGCATATCAAACACACCTTTCTCGTCTATTTTTATAAGCAGCTTCATTGAAAGATTAGTGATAGTTGTGTGCACATTCTTGTACATGGATTTCCAGAAAAGAATGGGATTAGTTGTGCCTTCCCCAATGAAAAAGCAAGCGACATCCAAAAATATTTCTCTTTCCTCAGCACTAAGACCACTATAACTGATCTTGAGTGTTTTAAAAATGTCCCTATTGATTGCAATGTTGTCAAGAGTTTCTTTCCAGCACTCAATATCTGTGTCATTTTGCTTACCATATAAGAAGGCCCCAATAACTTCCAGGGAGAGAGGATGGCCCTTGCAAGCCTCCACTATTCTTTTGGAGAGATCTTCGTAGCTGGGAATTGGGGAAGGTCTGAGGAAGGCATGCCAACAAAACAACTGGAGACCTTCAGTTTTCTGCAATCCGCTTATCTGGAAAATGTATTCCAATGAGATCTGAGCAGCATTGAGAATGTGTTTATCTCTAGAAGTTATGATTAACCGGCTGCCACGGGACAGCCAAAGCCCAGCTAAGGCATCTAATTGCACGCGATCATCCACGTCATCCAAAATGACAAGAATACGGATTCCTCGCAAACGATGTCTCAATAAAAATTTGCCCTCTTCAACACAAGGTGGTTCTTTCTCATAGTTGACCAAATCTTTGAGAATTTGTCCCTGCAATTTTGTAAGGCTAGTGGAGCGGACATTAAATACAAAGGAAGTAGCGTTGAAACTCCCATACACTTCATTGTACACGGCCTTTGCAACGGTGGTCTTGCCAATACCACCTATTCCCCATATTCCAACTTTAATCACTGTTTGGGCTGAATCGAGATGCAATTTCTGAATGACAGCCTTTTTCACGGTTTCCAATCCCACTGGGTATTTCGCAACTTCTAAGGGTACCCTGTCCAGTGTCTTGATTATGTCGTTCACCACCTTCTTCACCAACTGAGCTTCGAAGCTGCATATGGACAAATGAATTCCAAACAAAGAAATGAACGTATTAATTTCTTATTGTGGACAAATGAATTCCAAAATATATCTACTTTATTCTTATTCTAATTGTCTGCAAAAGGATAATCCTCATAATATTACGGACAAGTTAGGGGTTTTTTATTTTTGATATTGATACATCGCGTCTTATACGGGAAATAAAAATCTTTAGAATATAACAAAGTATAGAACACATTAGTTAATTTATAATTTTTACAATTAATTAAAAATAAAAAAATATAGGTAGTATGGAAATATGAAGTATATTTATTTGAAAAGTATTAAAAAGACAGTTTTAAATTATTTTATTTATTAAAGATTTATTTTATTAAACAGAGATATGAAAATTTGAAAGATTTCTAATTTTTTATGATCATAGTATATATAATATTAAAGTTTAGGATCTAATAAAATGCAATAAAAATAATAATAGTAGGGTATTTGACCATCATAAACATTCTTTAGGTAACAAACTTACATCTATGAAAGGAAGTTAAGGTGTAGAAAATACTTTCTCACACTAATATAAGGGGGAAGATAGTGCAATTTTTCTTTACAAATCTTAATTATTAGACCATCAAAAACACATTTAAATAGAGATATTAAACATACATAAAGATCATACCATATAACACAATATAACATGGGGAAAACCCTTTTCTCCACACTACTAAAGCATAGTACTTTGTATTCTAGTAAACTAATGGATACAACACAATACCATCACTTAGCTTCTTCAATGGGAGTCGAGAGCTAACAACCCCACAATCTGGATCAATTCTGGAAACATAACATTTCACCTGTAAAACACAACTTGACTAATACTCTTCAAAACTACCTTATATAGAGAAATACAACTCAAGAGGTAACTTCTAGATGAAGATACAAGATGGGGTCTGTTGGAACCCTAAATTTTCATAACAATACCCCTAACAAGATCACCAAGCTTTTGTATTTAAAGTGGTGAAAGGTTGAAGCTACAGAAGTCTCCTTTTACCTAACATAGAGTCCCACAATTTGTCTCCATTATGCCTTAATGACATATGAAAAATTCCTAATAAACCCAAGAAAGATTAGTAAAATAACCTTCACCAATCAATATTTCATGTATATATCAGAATACCTACTTCGATCTGATAAATCACTATTAGATACCAATATCATGATAGCAATGCCAAACATGAGGTCTTGACTGCCTATCGGAATAGCTATCGAAGGTGGACAAACGGTATTTTGCAATACCGATAGAGTAAACTATCTCGACCAACACCTTTCGAGATAGCAATGCCAATATAAGTTTTGTTGGAATTATATATAAGATCGGGGTAAGTTCAAAAGGCTATCTAGATGGTGTATACAAGAGGATGCATTGGAATAACTTATGAAGTCGGAGTAGCACATCAACAGGATGCCAACCATTAAAACTATCCCGATGGTAAATAGATAGAATAATGTTGGGAGAAATATCCCGATTATGAACTTATGACTGAGAAATCAATATCAGGAAAACCTATGACGATAAAAGGAAAATGGAGAAGGAATCCTTATTAATGTAACTAATGAGATCGAGATAATGAATCACCTATGATCTGATAGCACAACCTATTCGGAGAGTGAGTATATGAAAGGTAGAATCAAAGGTGAAAATCTTCATCGAGATAATTTGTGAAGGGCATACAGTTTTTTGGTATGCCGATAGTTAAAACAATCACGATAAGCATGATCCGAGATGTGTTCGGCATAGGTAACCTGAAGATCAAAATCACACTAGTAGTAACTTATCGGTGTAACCTATGCTGAGATGACATGAAAGAAAGACATTTACCCGTGGCGACTAAATTGTCAGATAGGTGCCAAACTGAGAGACCTGATGGATGAAGTGAAGAGATGTAACCCTAATATATGATGTTTATATGTAAAACATTAAATGGTAAAGAAAAAGGATCAATTGTAATAGATATAATAAAACAGATTTATAAATTTCTTCTCTATTGTGCTATAGTAAATTTCTCTTCAGATTAGTTCTCTGTCATAGCCATTTCAAGCAAGTGGTTGTTATCTTAAATCCTTGTGTGAAGATTTTATGTTGTAATTGAAAGTTAGAAAAATATAGAGTGCATCTGAGACAAAAGGTGGCTATTTGCATTTTATTCTGATTGGTCTTTCTGTGAGAGTTAAATTCAATCAGACTAACTGTAATTGAAGAAATCGAATTGTAACATTAAGGGTTAGGTAATTGACAGATCCATCCAAGGGAGGATTTAAAATTGTCTTTTAGAGTTATACATAGGGTTTGCGAGTGAATGACTCTATTGCCCAAAAGAAATAAGGCACTATTCTAGTTGCATATAAAATTCAATTCAAATCACTTATCCACACATTTTCAGTTTTAGTTCTATGTTAGTAGGAGATAAAAGTAGAGAATAGGAGTAAGATGTAAAGATAGTAGGAATTAGATTGAGGCAAGAATTAATCAAATAGAAAAGTTAATCAAGAAGTAGGAGAAGTTAAAATAATCAGACTAGTAAGATAATTTATCCCGAAGACATATGCCACTTTGAGATAAAACTAGAAGTAGAAGATACAGTGTGAAATATTCTCTAAAAAGCACCAAGTAAGAAGATCAGTTGGTGAGTAGGTACTTCCGCCTAGGTTCTGCAGAGTTTGAAGTGAGGGAGTTAGCAACCTTGAAAGGTTCACTCTATTAGTTGGCCAAATCAATTGGAAGGTTCGAAGATAGGATCCGGCATAACCTTACAACTTTTCCAATCTATTGATTTGAGAACAGATTGGCAACTCTACTAGGGACGATTACAGAATCTTTGGTCACCATTGGGAGAGAGTCAAAAATATTATAAATCTAAGTTTCTTTCAGAGGATTTGTTGTAGTTGGTAAAAGGAACTATGTTGTGGAGAAGAACTCAGAAGGAGAGAAAAGAATTGTGTCCTTCATGAAGGAGGTGGAAAGTCTATAAAAAAATATTAATGAAGAAATTAATTACTGCAACAATCTAGCATCCAAAACGTACCAATACCCATATTCTTATGAAGCCCCATGTCCTAGAATGTAATGCACACAACAACAATGGCCGCTACAACCATAGAAAGAAAGATATATTCCTTAACTATATGAGCCATTAGGTTTTAATGATATTCTTGAGTGTTCAGAAAATCTTCTCTATGAGCGAAAAAAAATATGTCGAGGAAAGTGAATCAATGATTAGGCATTTGAAATAATTTTACTGGTTTATTGAAACTTTTGAGATCTCCTCAGAAGAATTTATCATGAAACTATTCGTGATGACACTGGAAGATGTTGCAGAGCAGATTTCTAGGTTATTGTCCCTGCAAAGCATCTCATCATGGGAGGAACTTGAATGGTGGTTCATAGAGGAGTTCTATGGTGTCATTGAATAAAATGTATTTGTCATCAATCTCTCAACCCACTCTCCACAATGTTCTACATTCCATAATCAAATTCAAACAAATCATTATATTGATCCTTCGGTACATATTAATGCATTCTTCAACATAAGGAGAAAGGAAGGTGAATCTATAAAAATATTAATTGGTAGAATGATGACGACTTATTTGTAAATACCTGATGATATAAGGCCTAATATATATACACTTACGGAATTACTCATGAGGGAATGCGGAACTGATAATTTGCAATTAGCATATTTGATTGCTATGGAGATGAACAAGGCTCTACATGGTGTGCGTGAGAAGAGTAACATCAACATAAGAGAAGAAAATGATGACAAATAAATAGGAGAATCAGTTATCCCTTTAAAAGTCCCATTTGATGAGGAAATAATTGATGGTGTTCACAATTCAGAGTCAGAACTTGAAGAAATCGATGAAGAGGAATACCCCAATTATGAGGAAAGTTAGGAAGCATCCATACCTGAAATCTATGAGGACACTTTGCTAGAAATAGAAGGATGTATCAGTAACAAATAAGAAGTAGAATATTCACTCAATAGTAAACAAATTTTAAATCTTTTGGACAGAGAATATCAGAGAAATGCAAGAAAGGAAAATGAGGTGTATCATGGACAGTGGATAGAATGTTCACATACACTTGGAAATAGCTTCAATTTTTTTTCAAATCAGTTGGGTGATGACATGGTAGAGGATGGGTGTAATTTGGAAAAAACTTTATGTGATGAGTCCTCATATTTCCCTGATAAATACATTAATGAAAGTGAGAGCACATATGATGACCAATAAATTGAAGAGTCATATGAGTATAAAAATCATTTTCAATTTTTTATAAATCATCTTTATAATGATTCAGGTAGTGATGATGAAATGGTATACTGCCATAGTGTACTTGATAAATACCTCTATGTGTTCCCAAATCCATTGTATAAAAAGAAAAAAATTCAGACAGTATGGACAATACAGATATGTGAAGAAATAACATGGGTGGTATTATGATGAAACCATGTAGTAAAAAACCCACAGAGGAAAGGAGTTTCAGGAATAAGGTACATCAGACAAGGGTATGCAATATGATCATCACATAGAGGTAAATCCATCCAAAAATGACTTCCACAATTTTTGTGGTAATAATATGGTGTATTGTGAAGCAGTACTAGAGGAGGAAAATAATTATTCTTCAAATCCTAATGATGACACTCCTAATCCTAAAATAATTTTACCTAAAGATAGAATAGAAGGTGAAAACCATGGTCAGACAAATAATATGCAGTATGCCCAGAAGATAGGAACCGGTAGTGAAAAATATGTAAATCATGGATGATTTGAAAAGGTAGATTTTCATAAACATGAGGGTATGATGGTTTATCAAAGTTTGAGGTCTCTTGTGACGAAGAAAGGAAAATAAAATAGTTCAAAGGATCCTTACCGTGATTTTATGATAGAATATGGAGATGACCACAAAAGACATTATAACATATATGGTAAACATGGAAAGATGACAATTGATAGGCTTTATGATGGAATCAGATTGCACAATAGTATGTACCAAGCCATTGAGATAATACATGATGAAAACTAGGTATTTAATCTAAGAAAAAATCAATGTTCAATTTTTGGCAGCCTAGGGCCACCAGATGCAGTCTTAATGTAATTTGCAAAAGTAATGTGATTGGCACATGGTCTGTTTACACCAGAGATAGATGGATTCTTGCTATGCCCACAAGAGGCATACATCCCCAGATAGAGCCACTGTTGGAACCCTAAATTTTCATAACAATACCCCTGACAAGATCACCAATCTTTTGTATTTAAAGTGGTGAAAGGTGGAAGCTATAGAAGTCTCCTTTTACCTAACATAGAGTCCCACATATTGTCTCCATTATGCCTTAATGACATATGAAAAATTCTTGATAAACCCTGGAAAGATCAGTAAACTAACCTTCACAAGTCAATATTTCATGTATATATCAGAATACCTATTCTGATTTGATAAATCAATGTTAGATACCGATATCACGATAGCAGTGTCGAACATGAGGTCTTGACTGCCTATCAAAATAGCTATTGAAGGCGGACAAATGGTATTTTACAATACTAATAGAGTAAACTATCTTGACGCACACCTTTCAGGATAGCAATAATGATATAAGTCTTACCAAAATTATATATAAGATAGGGGTAAGTTCAAAAGGCTATCCAGTTGGTGTATACAAGAGGATGCATCAGAATAACTTATGAAGTCGGAATAGCACATCAAAGGGATGTTGACCATTAAAACTATCCCGATGGTAAATAGACAGAATAATGTTGGGAGAACTATCCCGATTACAAACTTATGACTAAGAAATAAATATCGGGGAAACCTATGGAAATAAAAGGAAAATGGAGAAGGAATCCTTATCGGTGTAACTAATGAGATCGGGATAATGAATCACCTGTAATTGGATAGAATAACCTATTCTGAAAGTGAGTATATGTAATGACATCGGAATAGCTACTTCGACAACACACTCTCAACTAAATACCTCTATCAGAATAACTTACAGTGAAAGGTAGAATCAAAGGTGAAAATCTTCATTGGGATAATTTGTGAAGTCGGGCATACGATTTTTTGGTAAGAGGATAGTTAAAATAATCCCGATAAGAATCATCCAAGATGTGTTCGACATAGGTAACCCAAAGATCAAAATCACACTAGTAGTAGCTAATTGGTATAACCTATGCTGAAATGGCATGAAAGAAAGACAGTTACACGACAACTAAATTGTCAGAAAGGCACCAAACTAAGAGAAGTGACAGATGAAGTGAAGCGATGTAACCCTAATATATGATATTTATATGTAAAATATTAAATAGTAAATAAAAAGGATCAATTGTAATAGATATAATCAAACAGATTTGTAAATGATTATCAGATATGAATAAATAAAATATAGTCAGTGCTCCTTCTTCTCTATTGTGTTGTAGTAAATTTCTCTTCAGATCTATTCCCTGCCATAGCCATTTGAAGAAAGTGGTTGTTATCTTAAATCCTTGTGTGAAGATTTTATGTTGTAATTGCAAGTTAGAAAAATATAGAGTGCATTGGAGACAAAAGGCGACTATTTACATTTTATTCTGATTTGTCTTTTTGTGAGTTAAATTCAATCAGACTAATTTTAATTGAAGACATCTAATTGTAACATTGAGGGTTAGGTAATTGACATATCCATCCAATGGAGGATTTAAAATTTGTCTTTCAGAGTTATACATAGGGTTTGCAAGTGAATGACTCTATTGCCTAAAATAAATAAGGCACTAGTCTAGTTGCATATAAAATTCAATTCAAATCATTTATCCACACATTTGTAGTTTCATTTCTATGTTAGTAGGATATAAAAGTAGAGAATACAAGTAAGAAGTAAAGATAGTAGGAATCAGATTGAAGCAAGAATTAATCAGTTAGAAAAGATAATCAAGAAGTAGGAGACGTTAAAATAATTAGAATAGTAAGATAATTTTTCCCAAAGACAAATGTCAATTTGAGATAAAACTAGAACTAGAAGATACAGTGTGAAATCTTCTATAAAAATCAACAAGTAAGAAGATCAGTTGGTGAGTATATACACTCGCCTAGGTTCTGTAGAGCCTAAAGTGAGGGAGTTAGAAACCTTGAAAGGTTCACTCTATTAGTTGGCCAAATCAATTGGAAGGTTCAAAGACAGGATCAGGCATAACCTTAGAACTTCTCCAATCTGTTGATTTGAGAACCAACAGGGTCATGCAAAACTTTTGGCATAATTTTTTAGCCACTAAAAAGCATGAAAATGACATATATACATCTCAAAATAACTCCCCATTCAAACCTCCCCATTTGGGCACCCAAATATTACTATACAGAGGTACGAAAGATTCTCTTATGCATCTTACAACTGTCATAAGAATCTGTCATAAATATTATCATAATTCACAACACTTAAATATGTAAGAGAATTTATCATAACTAAACAATATATAACATATTCTCTTACAACTTGTCATAACCCAAATTGGATGCCAACCTTCTCCATGCAAAATGTATCTCCTAACACTTGTTCAATTCTATCATAGACTCTACCATAGGCTATCATATGTAAGTGTGTCATAATAATCATCATAGATTCTATCATAACATGACACTTGTCAAGATACTCGAAGTGGAACACCTACCTTTACATGTGCAACATATGTGTCATATAGTCATCACGAAGTAGGATCCCACCAATTCTATGAGTCTTACTAGATGAATAAACATTTGTAGGTAATTAACTAATTAAAATTTAATAAATAAATATAACGAATAAATGCAGTAATCAATGTTAGAATTTGTAGAGGGTGAGATACCTTAATCCCAACATTCTCCCACTTGTCGAAGACCTTTCATATAGCCCATAGATCAACTATAGAGGGTTGAGAGTCCCATAGAATCAGAATGTTCCTATTCTACATCCAAGCTTCTTTGTGGTCAGTGGTTTCATCAATGCATCTGCAACATTCATCAAAGTGTCAACCTTCTCCAATTTTACCTTCCAAACTTTTACCATATCTCAAACAAAAAGTAACTAAACGTCAATGTGCTTTGTTTTGGCATGGAAACTCAGATTATTTGCTAAGAAAATGACACTCTAACTATCACGATACATAGTGACCAATCTTATATCAAACCCAATATAGGTAGACAACTATCTAAGACAAATAGCTTCTTTATAAGAATGAGTATTTGCCATATACTCTGTTTTTATTGTGGACAAAGTGACTATAGCTTTTTGCTTACTCATCTAACTAATAGCACCACCACACATAGTAAAGATATAACCACTAGTGGATCCTCTATTGTCAATGTCACCTACCCTATCTAAATCTAGATATCCACAAATACTAAGGTTTAGTAAGATTACCACGATAACATAAATAATACTCAAAAGTATTGCTCAAATAAATGTGTTGTCTTCGATTTCAGCATGGTTGAAATCATGAGGCAGCCCTATGAAACTGGTCCATTTCATAGCTCGCGTCCTCCTGTAAAGATTAATCAACCTCGTTGATTAGTTGCTTTTCATTTTTTATCTCTATGTTTGGTCGTTTAGAAGTTAGAAAGTTTTTGTGTTTTGACTGGCAGGTCAGACTTTAAAGTTAGACCTTCAGTAAGTCATGTCAGCATATCAGACTTTAAAGTCCAATGTGCCAGTTTCCATTGTGTTAAGTGACTGACAGGTCAGACTTTAAAGTCCGACCTGCAGTCAAGTTGCTTTTGTAACTTGAAGATCAGACTTTAAAGTCCAACCTGCAGGAAGGAGTTAGTTTGTGTTTTTGCATGTCGGACTTTAAAGTTCGATGTGCATAGTCTTGCAGATTTTGTTTGATGCAAGTCAGACTTTAAAGTCTAACGTGCATTTTGTTTGATGCAGAGTGCAGGTCGGAGTTTTTTCTCCAACCTGCAAAGTTGTTATGCCCTTCTTGCATATCGGACTTTAAAGTCTGATATACAATCCCTGATTGATTTTCCTTGCACATCGGACTTTAAAGTCCGTTGTACAAATATTGAGTTTCCTTCCCAAGCTGCCTATTAGACTTTAAAGTTTGACATGTAGCTTCTTGTCAACTTTTTCCCTTGCAGGTCAGACTTTAAAGTCCAACCTACATGTGATGTTTGTTTAAACTTGCAAATCAGACTTTAAAGTCCAGCCTGCATTTTTTTCCTACTTTTTCTCTGAAGTCATTTCTGACTACTATTTCTTGTTCCAATCGATGAGATTTGCTCGTCCAATGGTGATCATTTTCAAAACAGTAATGATCCATGTTGAAATGTCCGAGCCCTCTCCCAAGAAATCGACAGAGAAAAGAAGATGCGCTGATGAGATTGTTGATATGGCGCCAGACCGAGCTAATATGCAAGTTGCTTTGGCTCGGTTTGAAGACCTTCACAATTCTCTCTTAAAATCACACTCTCCCAATTGTCATATTGAAATTTTACAAATGAAGATATACTAGCATATTTGTATATTTAAAAAATAATGTAAAATGCGCCAAAAGATATCTTATAATACAAGAGCATCATCTATAAAAATTAATTGATTTCTTCAAATCAATTAATTATATATTTGATATGTAATAATGTAATTATTATTAAAATTAAAAATTAAAATAAATTAAACATATAACTGTTTTTTAGATTGAAAAATATAATCCCTTCTATATTATTTTCATTGCACCTTGAAAAAAAATAAACAATTGTACTAACTCAGATAATATAAAAATTAAATTTAGAGATTAGAAATTTAAAATTAGAAAACTCTTAATTAAACATTAGATTAAATTATGTTATAAACGTCGATAAAAAGTTTAGAATTTAAAAGTTTTTAATTAAAATAATCTAATATTAATATTAAATGCATATAAGTTTAAAATTCTTAAGTTCTATAGAATACAAAAAATTTGAAGGACAAGGTGATAAAATTAAAAATTAATTAATAGAGGGTATTAAGTTTGTACTAAGTTTTGGAAGTGACTATGCTGCCACATAAAAAACAAGTTATGTAAGGGACACAAGTGACGAGGTAACGGAATACATGGAAGGGTTTACCCTCTGGGATGTCTTTAAGTGCTACGCTTCTTTGGAGGCCTCAAAATCGACGCTTCTGCAATAGCGCTTGCTCGCGAACATCAATTCTCCAAACATGGAGCTCATATTTACTTTTGCTCACAGGTTTCTGCAAACTGCAACCTCTCCGTGCTAGCGGATTTGAAAAGGGATCCAACAGCCAAAAATTGAAACATATAATGAAAATCATAGAGATTAAATAGTTGAGATCATCTATTAACTAGCACCTGCACTGTTAATTGAATAGTGAGATCTAATTTTGGAAATATATTGGAAGGCAGAAAAATCGTAAGAAATGAAAATTGCTTTTGTTACGAGTAGCTATTTACAATGTAAGTAAATTGATTTTGAAATGTGAAAAAAATTGAAAATGAACAAATTCAAGTTAATTTGAACTCAACATTTTATTATAACCAATGAAAACGGTTAACTTAAAAATTGATTACATTGAATACAAATTTTGTTAACTGAAAGATTGATTACATTGAATACAGATTTTGTATATATAATTTCAAGGATATGTAGTCTTATTCATTTATTTCTAGGCAACCCTTATGTACCATATTCAAGAATATGATTTTTTTTAATTAATAGATGACATTTCCTATAGTCATTTTGTCAAATAGTTTGTATGCATTTTCCATGCTAATACATATTGAATCTATGTTTTCTGGTGGCAATGTTTATTATTAAGGCTATTCATGTGGTGTATATCCCTAACATAAAGAATTAGCACATTGAACACTATGTAAGCATACTTGTTGATGTTTACAAGGTGTCTTTAAATTTTGCATACTTTAGGAAATTTAGGATACAATTTGTATAGTATACAGTAAAAAAATTATTTATCTTTTTAAACTACATATATAAATTTTATTGTATTGGATATAATTCTTCTCAGTGTGATCATTCATGTTATACAACCATTTCTTCATTTAATAAATTTCACCCAAGAGTATTTAGCCTTGCAAGGTGGTCCTTGTTGATTCACAAGGGATTCCACGTGCCTTTTATTTCATATGAAATCTACTCCTATATTTTATACATTACATTAATGTTTATGTTATTGACAAATTAAAGCCAAAAAGTTGCCATCATATTGCATTATGAAAGATATTTATACAGCAGTATGATTGCAACAGTGTGCTTGATCTGCTAATCATGGGTTTAACAAAATAACAAATACTTGCCTAAATAGACTAACAATCCATAACAAATTACAAACAAATAAACAAACCAAACAAATCATACCAGAATGATGTAATAACCAACATTCCCCACTTATTATATCATTTCTTTAAAGTACTAATAAGAGAATCCTGAAAAGTTTCAAACTTCACATGTGCAAGAGGCTTGGTGAAGATATCAGCACGTTGTTCTTGTGTAGACCAGAACTAGAGTTGAATGTTGTGTTGTTGAACATGTTCTCGAATGAAGTGACAATCAACTTCAATATGCTTGGTCTGTTCATGAAATACTGGATAACGAACAAGATTGAGAACACTCTTATTGTCACAATAGAGGACTGTAGGTTGGTTTGTGGTAGCCCCAATCCTTCTAATATGCAATGTAGCCAAACTGCTTCACAAACTGTTGAACTTTCTACATGATATTCCACTTCTATTGAGGAATAAGCAACTGTGGGTTGCTTCTTACTTCCCCATGAAATAGGTCCTAAACCTAGGAAGAAAACAAATGCAGATTTGAATTTTCTATCATCAATAGAACCTACATAGTTTGCATTTTTGTTTCTTGTAAAGAAGAATTGATCATTCTTTTTATATTCTAAAACATGATCCATTGTACCATGTATATACTTTAAGACCCTTTTTGTTGCACTCCAATGGGACATTTTTGGTTCTTACATGAACTTGATAGATAATTAATAGAAAAACTAATGTCTAGTCTAGTATAAGTCAAGTAAATCAAACCTCCAACCATTTGACGATAGAGAGTTGCATTCGCCTGAGAAGAAGTTTTAGTTGTAGATAATTGTAAACTTGATTTCATAGGTGTAGACATGGGTTTGGAATCCATCATTCTGAATTTCTCAAGTAGTGTTTTGGCATATTTCCTCTATGACACAAAGATATGGTGTTTTGTTTGTAATAGTCCAAGATCTGTCATATCAAAAGCCTTCTTGAGATCATTCTTGGTTGTTTCAACCATTTCTTCTAAGATACCTATGACAACCAAGTCATCAACATATACATTAATGATCACAATATCCCCTCTTGATCTTTGAGGTAGAGATTTGGATCATATGGATGCCTATTGAAACCATGTTTTAGAACATGCTCATCAATCTTGATATACCAATCTCTAGGAGCCTGTTTGAGACCATATAGGGAATTGATTAGCTTGCACACCTTTTCTTCTTTACCAAGTGCAATATATCTCTCTGGTTGGGTCATGTAGACCTCTTCTTTAAGGTCTCCATTAAAAAAGGCACCTTTTTACATCCATTTGGTATAATTTTCAACCAAATTGGGCAACTAAAGCCAAAAATCATTTTAATGGCTTTTATCTTTGCAAAGGGAGAAATGTTTTCCTAATAGTCTATCCCTTCTTTCTAGGCATAAGCCTTGGCTACAAGCTTAGGATTACGTTTATCTATGCTACCATTTTATTTATACTTGGATTTAAAAATCCATTTACAACCAATAGCTTTCTTACCAGATGGTAGATCAACAAGCTCCCAAGTGTTGTTTTTCATCAAAGATTGATACTCTGCATCCATTGCCTCTTTCCACTTGAGGCTTTGACTCTAGTGCTTTCTTAACATTATATGGCTCAAAATTTTCAACAATTGTAGTCATTAGAGATAAGTTTACCTCATTGCGAGTCAAGTTGTGATTCCTTGGACTTGAAGTGGAAATGTATGGAAATCCATCTATCTTTGCATCTCGAATGGTACTAGTGTGCCACTTTGGTAAAGGTTTTGTGATATTGGTGGGTGTTGATTAACTATCAACGTTTCCATCATTTTTACCATCCATGTTGAACATAGGAGCACTGTCTATAGCACGTGATGAAGTGGGAAAACTTGACTCTCTCTTCTCATAAAAAATTACATCCCTACTAATGTAAATCTTCTTTGTCTTGGGAACCATGAGAAGATATGCCTTAAATTCAATACTATATCTAGGAAGAATACATTGTATTTACTTTTCATCAAGCTTCTTCCTTTCTTGTTTAGGAATATGCATATATATTTAGTGTAATGTCCCCGATATAATTAAATATTCAACTTAAATAATTTATTGTACAGCCCCGTACTTCATAATATATCTCGGGCCCCTTTTATTAATTAGTTAGTTATAAACTTTTTGGTGTTGGCCCATTTGTAATCCTTCACGAAACTTCTTGGAGCCCATATATATGGCCGAGTTAGTCATTGTTGTAGGTATGCGAATTTGGTATTTTTCTTTGTTGTGCGAATTCTTGTTGGAGTTCTGTTATCTGCCATTTCGGAGGTGAAAGACCCTCCCTACTTGGTATCCACAGTTTCGGTGGGATTCATCCCTCACCCTATTCTGCTTCTGTTTGGAGTGTGAAATTTGTTGTGCGAATCTTATCAATATAATTTCTCTTTGTATGTGCGAATCTTCATCTAAGTTTCTTGTGTCTAGCATAACAATAATTCATTTCATGCCTCTGTACAACATCAAACAGACAAAGTATCCAGAGGCCTTTGAGGGCGGAACTCAGTAGGTATTCACCCATCGTACAGACCCTTACTGTACACCCTGTACAGTTGAACAACATCTACCAGCGGGTATTCACCCACTATACGGCCACTACCATACACCCCGTATGGCCGAACGACATCTACCGTACACTCACCCAATACTCACTGTACGGTCAGGGAGGGTATATTGTACAAACATCAAGGGAGCGAACCATACGGTCATCACAAGGAGCACACGTGCGATCATCATTATATGAGGAGTAGTGTCTAAAGGCACTATACAGCGTAGGGAACATTACAGTGGTATCAAAGCTAGTGATCTTGCTAGCCTATCGGGTAGTGGATGCAGGTGTACACCAGAAGGAGGTACCATTCTGCTAATAGAATGGGGGAACCACATGATCCTACCAATGAAGTTATATCACTGTTAAGGGAGCTGACCAGAAGCCAAGCTCAACTCAATGAAATAATTATGAGGGGAATAACGACAAAAAATCATAGAGGATACATTGTGACAATTGGCCGTAGGTAAAAGAAATGGAGATCATGACGATAATTCGGTCACTAGAAGGTCAAACCCACAGCGCTCCCATTTCTAGCCACTAATGCTGACATTTCCCCAGAGAACAGAAGCACCCTGCAAGGAGAAAGAGGCCACTTTCTAGGATTTGCAAGAACAACTGAATCAAGATTGGAAGGATGCAAATCTTGAGGGAGATATATCCTTCAAGGATTATGTTGAACTCCAGATGAAATGCTCAGGCGGTAGAAGTCGTGGCTACTACAACTATGATATCAAACACAAGGTTGGTAAGATTAATTTGTCATCCTTTGATGGGATCGAAGCAACCTCGGCATGAGATTGGGTACAAAAAGTAGATACCTACTTCCAGCTCAACCCGATGCCTAAAGATGAAGCTATCAAATTTGCAGTACTTCACCTGGAAGGAGTCGCTCATGAATGGTGGCATCATGGAATGGTCACCCTCGACCATGATCAAATAACTTCATATGCAGAATTCACGGAGAGGCTTATAGATCGTTTTGACGGAAAGGACCCAGAACTCAACTTCAAGGAACTAGCTCAATTAAAGCAATATGGGCTTGTGGACAATTACATTGCAGAATTCCAGAGACAGTTCGTGTTGGTAACAGATATCTCGGAGAGGAGATTGGTGGTTCTATTCATGGACAGATTGATGAAACCAATGAAGGGTTGGGTAAAATGGATCAATCCCAACACACTCTCTCAAGCGATTAAGAAGGCGCATGACATGGCGACCTCATCTTCTTCCTCCAAGAGTTACTCGCATAACAAACCACTCCTATCCCTGAAGAAGCCATCATTAGATGAAGCCACAAGGCAGGAACTCGGGAGAAGGAAACTCTACTTTACCTGCAAGGAGCTGTGGTGACTAGGACACCAATGCTTAGCCATTGAAGTGGTGTCCGACAGCAAAGAAGAGAATGAGGAAGATGGTCAGCAAAGCACAGGAGAGGCTAAAGAAAACATAGATCGTGTAGAGAGAATTTCCACACTGGTCCGTAGGGGAAGTCTCATTGCCGCTTTGACCAGCACTCCAGAGTGTAGTGTGTTTCAGGTTTGCGGTACACTCCAAGGGCAATGAGTCATAGTCATGTTGGTTAGTGGGGCCACTCTCAACTCTATCAACTCATCACTCGTCACCAAGCGAGGTTTGCATATAGAGGAGCATGAGGGGTTCGAAGTCAACGTAGCGGGAGGAAATCTAGTATCATATATTCATCTAGTTCCACAACTCAGCATCACCATGGCAAACTACATAGTGACAGACGATTTCTTCGTGATTGATTTGGATGATACAGATGTCATCTTGGGTATTCAATAGATGGAGACCCTCGACCAATACACACAAAGCTTTAAGAGGATGGAATTCTCATTCGAAGTGGATGGCAAGAAGGTGGTACTAAGGGGAATGTCCAATGGTTGCGTGAGGGAAATTTCGGCCAAACGAATGGAGGCAATCTTCGAGGAGAATGAACAGATTGGGGAGCATCGGATTCTGCAATTGCTTGAGGGCAAGCAATTTTTAGGCCAGGAGGACTGTAATGTCCCTGATATAATTAAATAGTCAACTTAAATAATTTATTGTACGACCCCGTACTTCATAATATATCTCGGGCCCCTTTTATTAATTAGTTAGTGTATGCGGGAAAAGAGGGTCGATAGAACTCAATATGTGAAAAATGTTCCAAAATACCTGTCCACACACACACACAGGACTTCTTGGTGCAAGCTATGGAGTAATGAAGTATCACTCAGCTTCCCAAGGTTGGTCCCATAGTTCTCTATCTTACAATGTCCCTCAAACCAATGTTTTTGCTCTCAGATCACTAAGCAAAACGGTTTAGGGATGGCAAATGCAAGAACGAGGGATGCTTTTGATAGATTTTAGAATGAAATGCATCCTAAGCTATGCACGATCTTAGAAATGCAATAAACTAGATTATAAGATGACAAGGTTAGTATAAGTACTATCCTAACATGATATATTTAGTCTATGATTGAGCTAAATGATAAAGAAAGTATTCTAAACATGCATATTTAGACTAATTCCTGATTTAAAAGAGGCTAAAATGATGAACATAAAAATGATATATGAAAGCTTGAATGTATTTGAGCATAAGTATGATACTACAAATTTGGAGGATATATCAAAATGGAGGAATGAGAGCTCTATTTATAGCAAAAATAGGGCAATGGATGGTTAGGATTGAAAGAGTTGATCAAGGGTTGAATTTGAAAGTTGGGGATCCATGTTTACAATTTGCACCAATGAAATGGTGACAAGTGTCAACATAGGGTTGGGTTGAGAGAAGGGGTTGGAGGCATTAAATGCCTAAGAAGACCTTATGGTTATCTAGAGATAAGGGTTAAGCTTAAGTTAGGCTTACCCATTGGATTAAGAGTTAATCCAAGGATAAACCCTTGTGCAAATGATTAAGAGATAATCATGGTCAAAGAATTAAAGGCTTGATGAGACCCTTGGGTTGGATGAAGGTTAAGTTAAAAGAAATTCTTTAACTATGTAAGAGGGTTTGAGTTAACCATTAATGGTTATGAAGACTTTGGGGAATTAAGTGGTTGGAAGCTTGAAGCCTTTAATGGTTATCAAAGACTTTGAGGAATTAAGTAGTTGAAGGCTTGAAGCCTTTAATGGTTATCAAAGACTTTGAGGATTTGAGAAGTGACTTCCCTTTGCCTAGGGATGTGACAAAGTTTAGAAGATGGGTTAGGCTAATTAGAAGCGATTAGAAGAGTCTAGAAGGGATTAGAAATAGGTTTTAGAATGCAAGTGGGAGATGTAAGAAAAAGCAAGTGGATGGAGCGATAATAGGATTTATTGAAATAAAGTTAATTTAATTCAATTTGGTTGTAATTTGGGGAAATTAAATAAATTAGATTTATTCAATTTAGGATAACTATTTAATTAAATTTGAATTTAATTAAAAGTGGATAGGGGGGATTTAATTGAATAAAATGATTTATTCATTAAATGGTACCGTGAATTCAATTTAAATAAATTGAGTAATTTACTTAATTAAATAGAGGAATATGGGTAATTTAATTAAATTGGATTTAATTAAATAGAGAAATGAACATAAAATATTCATTTAGGAATATGGTCATTTTTATATGTCTACATTTTGCCCCTCTTTGAAGTGACGTGTGTGCACGTGTTATTTCAAAGAAAATGATGTGTCAGATATGATGTCAAAATTTGATTGATATGATGTTGTGGATATGAAAAATTGATTTGATATGAAAAGTCGATATGATGCCCCAAATTTGATGAACGATATTGATGATGCCCCAGATATGAAGAATTGATTTGATATGAAAATTTGATATGAAACTGATATGAAATTGATGTTGAGATTTGATATGATAATGCCCCCTTGGGAGATCGTTCGTGCACACAAAGCATGAATGATCTCTTGAAAGAAGAAGAATGTTGTTTGAAAGATAGAAGAGTAGATAGTGATGGCATGCATGGGTTTGATAAGATTGATTAGATTGATTGGAATGAGAGCAAGTCTGGTTTCAGGAATGATACTGCATGTATAAGACATGGATGATCAAGCATCTGGTTTCAAGAATGATACTGCATGTATAAGACATGGATGATCGAGTGTCTGGTTTCAAGAACGATATATCCTGTATAAGATCGATCAAAACACCTGGTTTCAGGAACAATATATCCTGTATAAGAGCTGATCAAAACATCTGGTTTCAGGAACGATATATCCTATATAAGAGCTGATCAAAACATCTAGTTTCAGGAACGATATATCCTGTATAAGAGCTTATCAAAACATCTGGTTTCAGGAAAGATACATCCTGTATAAGACATGATAGAAGATAGTTTGGAAGAATGATGAAGATTGTTTAGAAGAATGATAGAAGATAGTTTGGAAGAATGATGAAGATATGAAAGTGAAGAAAGATTCCATGATGATGTGATAGATATGCATGCGAGGGATGCAATGATGAATGATGAATGATATTTTGAAAATGAGATGTATGATATGATATGCAACTAATTGTAAAATGATATGCAACTAATTGTAAAATGATATGTAACTATTTGTTTTTGAGCATCCTCATTCTACATTTGTCATCCCTGTATAACCACATGTTGTTTGTTTTCTGTGTATATATCATCATTGAGCATTTATTGATTTTTGGATATGTTGAAAATTTATACAAGCACAATGGTATAATTGAACCATAATGACCTGAAAAAAATTTACATGATTTTTGATTTTGCAAGATAGCACAAGCGTCAAGGTATAATTGAACCAGGACGACCTGAGTGCGGATTGCGTAAACATACAAGAGTTAACCTTTGTCCCATACAAATCCGAAATGTCCTCAACGATATGCCACCTGATTTCTTCATAGGACAAATTTGCATGGTAAAAGACTTCACTCACAGATAGAAGACAAATAAAACATCACATTCCTTTCTTGCTTCTCTAGTCGTAAGACATCCTTGAGTCACTTAGGAGATATGATAAGAAAAAATTAACAACCATAAGTAAGCATGCATGCTATTTGAAATGTATTCTTGTCAATTAAAACATCTTGCAAATAGATCTTTGTTTAGTTGAAATCAGTTCAAGTATGTGATGTTTAGCCTTCTCGCATTGTCATTTGGCATTTGTTAGTTGTTTTGATCCTTGTTGTCTTGCTATGTTTTTGGTCTGATGTTGAAAATCTTGAAGGCGAAATGCCCCTAGCGAGGTTAGGATTTTGCTCCTTGTTGTTGATACTAATTTGATATGGATATGTACACTGATCACCAAGCCATGGTGGGATATTATTTGGATAATTGTTTCAGATAAACCAAGGACAGTGACTACACTAAGTATGTCCAAGATTGATAAGCATTTGTGAATTTATGGTGATGCCTCAGATGGGTGGATATGATATGTACAATATGATTTGTGAAACATGTACTACC